>NC_135216.1:13162604-13325104 GCF_052324685.1 Brachyhypopomus gauderio | reverse complement strand
CGCCCTAACCACCACCCCAGGCAAGATCAGCCCAGAAAAACTGTCTAACCACCACCCCAGGCAAGATCAGCCCAGACGAATGACCCTAACCACCATACAGGTCTATGCAGATCTCGGCACCCCCTGTCTGATGCCACCCTGGTAATCTGACAGTGGGGCAGAGCCAGCCAGGGAGTAAATGAAGGGTGAAGGAAATTCCATTCAGGGTAGTGAATGCTTCCTGCCCCCTGCCCCACCTGTGGTCAAGCCTCCCAGTCACCAGCTGGAGCACTACCGAGACCATCCTCCCCCAGGACCCTGCTGCAGGTGACCATGCAAAACCAGACGCACACAGCCCATGCAGACACTGTCTTCTCTTTCTGAAATGGAGCTCAGTGAACAGTGATCTTTCCCATGTCTCCAGAACACTAATACCACCCACATGTTCTCACGCGGCTGGAGCTGATGCCAGCGCTGTTAATATTCTCCTGCAGCAAGCTCCTTAGCCCTGTGTTAATCCTGCTGAGGGCTGTCAAAGTTAGCCAGGCTAATGGCAGTGCTAACATGTAGGTAGCCAGCAGCCAGTCTGGGGCTCTTAGCCCATCTTGCTTGTTCTCCACCTGGTCCTCTTCCCCAGAAGAGCTGGACCCCTGAGCCAGAGACGCTGCTACGACCCCAAAGAGCATTTCACCACATTTTAGCTACGTGGTCTAATTTCCAACCCAACCACCTTACACAGAGACTGAGGAACTCTGAGCAGCCGGTAGAGTATGGCAGGGGGTGTGAAGCTCTTGGATATCCTCTGTCTCAGCTCCTCATCCTCTTCCTCACCTTCCATCTCTCTCCGCTGCTCCGCCTTCGATCACGGTCTTGACGAAGATGCCCAGTTTCTCCAAGCCAGCGTCAGCTCCCACGCCCATTCCAATAATACTGATGCCCAGGCCATCGTCATCTGCATGGAGAACAAAGAGCGTATGAAGACATCTCACAGTTCTAGACCAAGTACACACTACCACTCCACTTGGGAGCTCGGCCAGGAAAGGCTGGAGGCATGGGAAGACTTGTGAATATTTCAGTGTATATAGTACTACTTACTGTACTAGTACTAGTTATTACTAGTTCCAAGAAATATATTACTAGTTTACTATTTGGAACCAGAGGGGCTTTGATATGACAATAAAATGAGACCATATCTAAAACAAAATAAAGCTTTCTGACTTTTAACACACTCACTGAGCAGTTCTTGATAATCATAATACAGCCTAAGGATCTCTTGACTAGAGCTTTAATCATCGTCACTTACACAGCAGAGAATACAAGCATGTAGCCACACGTGTTCTAACCCTCTTAGTTAACCTATGTTCATAAAGTGTGCAGTTGTAGAGTAAATTCACCCTTTTCCAGCTCCACTGGGAATAGCTCCAACTTCTCCACCCTCTTCTCCAATTCGTACTCTGCTGAGGACGCCACCGGGTCCACCTCCTCGTTCCTGCGGTCATAGTCCTCGTTTGAGTAGGTATTAAATACCTGGACAGAGAAACAACCAGAGCGTCTCTCACTAGCGTGATCACATTACAAACACTACTTTCAACGCAGAACACGAGGTTTGCTTCATTGTTGCAGCCGTCTGAGAAGATTCACACGCGGATTCGGAGCAAACTGCTGTTGGGAGTCGCTGAAGGCTTGTAGACATTGCAGCTTTCAGATGGATGGAGCAGCCCATAAAACAGTCACACTATATCTTCAGCAGTCTATCTCAAACGTACTTCCACTGCATATGATTGGTGGGGGAGACAAATTATGATTAGTGAAGTGGAAGGGCGTCTCTGTTGATTTGTGCACCAGATGCGGCCCGGGTAACATCGTTTATGCTCTAAAACACCTACGGGCACCTCCCTTTCTGTCCGAGACTGACCAGTGGAGCGTGAAGGGCCCCGTCAGGTCACGCGGCATCACCCACACACAGCTCCCCAGGCCACCATGCCCGCATGCCAACACACACCACGTCTGCCTGGTCTCACCTGGCCCATAACCCACTCAGCCAGCCAGGCACCACGTAGGAGAAGAACTCCTACCACATCTTTACCGTGACCACTGTAAGCAAGGCCGTGAAATCTGCATTAAAAGAGCAACCGTGCTTTTAGCGCGAGTTCCTGCTTATCCCCAATCAGCAGATTAAGGCGTCGCGTTCACCTTGACACGGCCGTCACGGCAGCCAGGTTCCGTCGTCGCCGTGGGGATCACCAGCCCGACAGATAATGGAACTCACGAATTAGGAATTAGGCTGGCGTGCCCGACGTACGCTGATCACAAAGGAATAACGCGTCCATGGCAGACGAGCCCGAGCAAGAGGGAGCGCTCTAAAAATGGAGGTACGGGGGTGGTGCAAAAGCGGACGGAAGTGGAGCGAGCACCGTAGGGGCCCACGCTCAGCGCGGGGGGGGTGTGAGCGGCCAAGTGTCACTGCGAAGTGTCCCATCATCAATAATGCAGCCTGATCAACAGCCATGCATTATTGAGCACCCCCGCTGGCAAAGAATGGGCTGGCCCTTGCAACGCACATAAGCCTCTTCTTCCACTACTGCCTCCCTCTGAGTTTGGCCTCAGCTGCGCAACATGCCCCCGGCTAGCGAAACGCAGAAGGAGACGGATGGGGAGGGACCAAAGCCGTAAACGTGGCCAACCTTGAAGAGCCCGGACGCAGTGCCATTCACGCTGTTTAAGCAAAGGCAGGATTGTTTTTTTCTTCTTATTATTTTTATGAATGACATTACGATTCCAATCTGACCTTATAATCCTTCATGGGTTTAAAGTCATCACAAATGAAGACACAGGGCCCTCACCCGCAGTGTGGCAAGGAGCGTCCGAATGTATACAGAGTGAAGGACACAGAGAAAGAGAGTGATACAGTGAGAGATTTTAGAAGACAGTGTGTGTGTGCAAGGGATGAATAGAAAGAGATAGAAAGAAATTGAGTCTGTGAGAGAGACAGAGAGAGAGAGATTGGTGAGGAATCGTGAGGTAGACATCTCTGTAGGGACGGTGCTCTTCCAATGGTGTGGTCAAATGTCATTGCCACATATGCTGCGTTGACGAGTTCTCCTGTCCCCTGGAGTGGTACCAAAAAATCCCACATGCCATTAACTAAATTCGCCTTTGCTCTCCTGGGCTTGTCCGCCTACAGTCACCAAGCTCACAACCAACTAAAAATGGCCCTACACCTCAGAGTCTGCAGTCTGGCAAACACCCGTGGCAACCACGGTGTTGTATTACAGGCCCGCCACAACCACTGTGAGGTCGGAGGTCGGGTTTGTTGGAGAATACACCGACCATTATAGATTATCCCCCCCCATCATGATGGAACATGATGCATGGGGTCATGGATCAATGTGGCCATTGATCCCTTCTATTGACTTATCAATAAATCTGCTGTTAGCAGCAGGTCAGTGTGTTTTGATATTATGAGGTTCATATTTGGCTTCTCATTTTACTCAGAAAGAAAAGATAATTTCTTGGGAATAGTACTTTTAATATACTTCCATATTAACCAGTATCCACTAATTGTTTAGTGCTGTTTATGTAATGGACTGTAATTAACTGAAGTGATTACATCTTTGATATAACTGTAATTGTGAGTGACCTGCGTCATGAGGTGAGCTTTATAAACATCACACCTGCCAAACTCTCCAAAAGGAACATATGCCATGTTTTTTTTTTTCTCGAGTTTTGTCTTTCTTTCCAATGCCTGAAGCCACCTAGCTGCTCTTTCTGAGGAGCCTTAGTCTTGGCCCTAGTTCAGCTGAACAGAACCCTCGTCTGCCAGGCCCAGTCTGGAAGCTCTGCACCAGATCCAGCAAACCGCAGACTCATTGTGCCTCGCGGGACTTCTCCCGTCTGCCTCTTCACCACTTCTCTAATCTATCAGTCATCCTTCATCCACATCCGAGTCTTCCTTCTGCCCCCCCCCCCCCCCCCCCCTCCCCCCTGACACTCGGATCTATACAGCTGTTAACTGACGTCCACAGAGCATTTGCCTTGCCTTGCCCCCGATGTGCAGATTTCACTTTGTGCCGTGCGGAACTTCACGGGGAACCCTGCTATTGCCGCTGGTGGGTGCACGCCGCTCTCGTTCTCCCTCGCTCTTGCTCTGTCTCCAGAGAGCGAAGCTCGGTGCCGCTGAACCGCACGGGCGTGTTGCGCTGATGCGGTTCTGCCGTCCGTCTCTCCACTCCCACTCCCTTCTTCACGCCTCTCCTCTCCCTCCACCTGCCTGTCCTGGACTCCTCCGTCAGCCGCACGTCCAGCCTGGGCCTGGCCCAGCGTAGGAGAACAAGAGGGAAGGTGGAGGTGTTGGGGAAGTGCGGTGAGGGTTACTGCCCACAAACCACTACAGAGTGCATGAAAGGGGTACCAGGCCCCTCTGTGGCACTCCACAGTCATACACACATTAGCCTCTCCCAGGCTGACACCAGAGCATTCCATGATGTATTAGCAAGACCAACCAGCACGCTTGCATAGACAACTCAGCAGATTAAGGTCTCTCAACACTTGGGCAGGCCACGCCAGTGCTGACTCAGGCTGGAAGTAAAAGACAAACTGTTAAAGGGTATGAAATTACGGGCCAAGGACTACTGCAAAGGCCTCGGACACAGAAAGACAAACAGCACTTTGTCTACAGGACACAAGCCAACCTGATGATGCTCATACTGACTGTGATGCTGATATTCTGACCTTGCAGTAAAGAGGTCAAGATGCTGATGGCATCTCTCGTCTGAAGAGAGAGCCTCTGAATTCTTCAGTAGAACGTTGAGGCCGGAGATGGGTCGCTCTCTGCACACGAGCCTGAGGAACTAGCCAAGATCCAGTGCCCCAGTGGATCAGGGTGAGTGCACTTCTGTACGTTACCGTGTGCCTGACTGGGACAACTCCACTTCATTTACCTCTTCCCTCGAAGCAACCCGCTGACTGCGACTGCAGCTTATCTCCCCAGCAGCTCCACGCCTCTCTTTTAATCCTTCGTTTGAGGCACTTGCACAGGGGGTCTGAACTGCATCCAACAAACACCCTGCTAGAACAGCAAAAGGGCCTCTCTGTGTGCACGCCTAAATGAAACACTCGTGGAACGGCGAACAGCCGTTTCTTTCATGTCTTTTCCCCAGCTGAGTGTGTGGGATGTGGCATCTCAACTAACGGAGCGCTCGAGCTCTGCTGGAGTTTTAATCTTCAGTTCCATCAGCCATCAATTCCATCAAGACTAACGAAGGTATGTGAGAATTGGCTGACTTGCACTTTTCCTTAAGTGTTTCGAATAAAGCATATGAAATAACAGCGCACATATGGTATTCATAGAAACCATTCTAGCCAGTTATATGCTGACTGAGGATTTCTTTTGAGTCCCTCGCCAGGGCTAAACAGACCTCAGCATGACCGAGAGTGCATCCAGCCTCGGCTGGACAACAATGTGGGACAGTGTGTCGGCCCAGAGCGCGTCCCTCAACTGAGCCAGAAGCACACGAGGAACAACGGCCGTCTCTCGGAGGGGCACTGAACTTGAGGAGAAAGGGGGAATGTGGTGGTGCCTGACACCGCCTGCTGGGATATTCCCTACCCTAGTACTGTCTTCGGTTTCTCCAGTTGTTGAGAATTCAAGCCACGACATGGGCTCATGTATCACTGACACGAACAAACTGAGGAATACTCCTGTCTTTATTTATATACAAAGAGAGGCACACCTATGCTGCCGGATTATGGAAGAATATTTGATGACTCCTTCTCTGGAACTCCTTCCCTGGCGGGTTTTATGAGCTTGGACTTTGCTTAGGAGAAATTACAACAGCTCCTGAATTTGTTTGCTCTATTTTTGACAAGGTCTTAGGCTTTTACAGTCTGCCATATACTCTTACAGAAGCCAAAAAGTGACTGAATAACGAGAAGCCAAGCTCTTTTTTGCTGCTGTTTTCGTGAAGCAAAGGACCCAGTTAGCTTATACTCAGCTGGTGCTAGTGAACGTTACTCCACAGAAAGCAGCACAACTCACATGTTTTTGAGGGAAAACACTCACTCCCATAGGTTTCTCTGCATTCATCTCTCTCATCCTTCCAGCCTGACTGACAACATTTGCAGCAAAGAAGCAAAGCAACAACTCACAAAAGGCATGACTCACGGAGGCCTCTTAAAAAGAGCCAAACATGGAGCAGAGTGCTAACACACCCTGAGAAGGGCATACTATTACATGGAGCCAGGTTAAATTTCCAATCTGAAATGAAAAAGAGATCAACAAAATGTTTTAGAAAGTGTGTAAATGTCTACATTTCCTGTAGATGTTGTTGGTGTTTTCATTTCATGTCAGATCCTAAAGTGGCAATTAGCAGGCTAACTCTGTGTCTCTGAGGAAGATGTTCTAGAAAGCAGCATCAGATTATGTAGTGCCACTTAGCACCTGAGGTCTTCCTGAATCCCAACAGACCATATCTTCTTCCCTCATATTCTTCTCAAGTGCCTTAGCACCAACTGGAGCCCTCTTCTCAAGTGCCCTAGCACCAACTGGAGCCCTCTTCTCAAGTGCCCTAGCACCAACTCCAAAACTAACAGTACAGAATTAACAATAGTAGAGATTCCACATCAGAGATGATAAAACAGCAGGCACACACAGCTGTCCATGTGGTTCATTCAGTGATGCAGGTGAGTTCTTAAAGTAAATGGCACAGCAGAAAGCTTGAAGATAATATTTATGAGAAGGTCACAAAGGACTCTGAAGAGCTGTTAAGAAACAAAGCCATCCCATTTGGTCATTTTTAACCCTCTACATACTACATACTATACATCAGTATACTTTTGTATTATTTTATACTATTTAAAATTATTATTTTAGATATTATATTATATTGATATTCCAAATTCAAATACTGAATTCTTAAAATCCAAACATCAATCTATATAAATCTATGCATTTTCCTACGAAACATTAAATTGGTGACTTTATTACAAAACTGAATTAAAATAAAATATATCCACATCACATGTAATTGTGAATCAAAATCACAATAAATCAAGAGATCAGTGCCAATAGCTCTAACAAGAAGATTACAGATAGCCACGAACTGCCTTCATTCTCATTTTAAGCTCTGGGTAAATCTGTGTGTTTATGTTCAAAAGGTGCAGGAATGCATAACTTGATGAAGAGTATGCTAATGGGCATTATTAGCAAAGAGACTAGAGTGTGCATTATTAGCAGAGAGACTAGTGTGCATTATTAGCAGAGAGACTAGAGTGTGCATTATTAGCAGAGACTAGAGTGTGCATTATTAGCTGAGAGACTAGTGTGCATTATTAGCAGAGACTAGAGTGTGCATTATTAGCAGAGACTAGAGTGTGTACTATTAGCAGAGACTAGAGTGTGCATTATTAGCAGAGAGACTAGAGTGTACTATTAGCAGAGAGACTAGAGTGTGCATTATTAGCAGAGAGACTAGAGTGTGCATTATTAGCAGATAGACTAGAGAGTGCATTATTAGCAGATAGATTAGAGTGTGCATTATTAGCAGAGAGACTAGTGTGTGCATTATTAGCAGAGAGACTAGACTGTGCATTATTAGCAGATAGACTAGAGTGTGCATTATTAGCAGAGACTAGTGTGTGCATTATTAGCAGAGAGACTAGACTGTGCATTATTAGCAGATAGACTAGACTGTGCATTATTAGCAGAGACTAGTGTGTGCATTATTAGCAGAGAGACTAGAGTGTGCATTATTAGCAGAAATTAGAGTGTGCATTATTAGCAGACAGACTAGAGTTTGCATTATTAGCAGAGAGACTAGAGTGTGCATTATTAGCAGACATTAGAGTGTGCATTATTAGCAGACAGACTAGAGTTTGCATTATTAGCAGAGAAAATAGAGTGTGCATTATTAGTAGAGATTACAGTGTGAATTATTAGCAGAAAGACTAGAGTTTGCATTATTAGCAGAGAGACTAGAATGTGCATTAATTGCAGAGATTAGAGTGTGCATTATTAGCAGAGATTAGAGTGTGCATTATTAGTAGATAGACTAGAGTGTGCATTAATTGCAGAGATTAGAGTGTGCATTATTAGCAGATATTAGAGTGTGCATTATTAGCAGAGAGACTAGAGTGTGCATTATTAGTAGATAGACTAAAGTGTGCATTACTAGCAGATAGACTAATGTGCATTATTAGTAGAGACTAGAGTGTGCATTATAGCAGAGAGACTAGTGTGCATTATTAACAGAGACTAGAGTGTGCATTATTAGCAGAGAGACTAGAGTGTGCATTATTAGCAGAGAGACTAGAGTGTGCATTATTAGCAGAGATTAGAGTGTGCATTATTAGCAGAGAGACTAGTGTGCATTATTAGCAGAGATTAGAGTGTGCATTATTAGCAGATAGACTAGTGTGCATTATTAGTAGAGATTAGAGTGTGCATTATTAGCAGATAGACTAGAGTGTGCATTATTAGCAGAGACTAGAGTGTGCATTATTAACAGAGAGACTAGAGTGTGCATTATTAGCAGAGAGACTAGTGTGTGCATTATTAGCAGATAGATTAGAGTGTGCATTATTAGCAGAGAGACTAGTGTGTGCATTATTAGCAGAGAGACTAGACTGTGCATTATTAGCAGATAGACTAGAGTGTGCATTATTAGCAGAGACTAGTGTGTGCATTATTAGCAGAGAGACTAGACTGTGCATTATTAGCAGATAGACTAGACTGTGCATTATTAGCAGAGACTAGTGTGTGCATTATTAGCAGAGAGACTAGAGTGTGCATTATTAGCAGAAATTAGAGTGTGCATTATTAGCAGACAGACTAGAGTTTGCATTATTAGCAGAGAGACTAGAGTGTGCATTATTAGCAGACATTAGAGTGTGCATTATTAGCAGACAGACTAGAGTTTGCATTATTAGCAGAGAAAATAGAGTGTGCATTATTAGTAGAGATTACAGTGTGAATTATTAGCAGAAAGACTAGAGTTTGCATTATTAGCAGAGAGACTAGAATGTGCATTAATTGCAGAGATTAGAGTGTGCATTATTAGCAGAGATTAGAGTGTGCATTATTAGTAGATAGACTAGAGTGTGCATTAATTGCAGAGATTAGAGTGTGCATTATTAGCAGATATTAGAGTGTGCATTATTAGCAGAGAGACTAGAGTGTGCATTATTAGTAGATAGACTAAAGTGTGCATTACTAGCAGATAGACTAATGTGCATTATTAGTAGAGACTAGAGTGTGCATTATAGCAGAGAGACTAGTGTGCATTATTAACAGAGACTAGAGTGTGCATTATTAGCAGAGAGACTAGAGTGTGCATTATTAGCAGAGAGACTAGAGTGTGCATTATTAGCAGAGATTAGAGTGTGCATTATTAGCAGAGAGACTAGTGTGCATTATTAGCAGAGATTAGAGTGTGCATTATTAGCAGATAGACTAGTGTGCATTATTAGTAGAGATTAGAGTGTGCATTATTAGCAGATAGACTAGAGTGTGCATTATTAGCAGAGACTAGAGTGTGCATTATTAACAGAGAGACTAGAGTGTGCATTATTAGCAGAGAGACTAGTGTGTGCATTATTAGTAGAGATTACAGTGTGAATTATTAGCAGAAAGACTAGAGTTTGCATTATTAGCAGAGAGACTAGAGTGTGCATTAATTGCAGAGATTAGAGTGTGCATTATTAGTAGATAGACTAGAGTGTGCATTAATTGCAGAGATTAGAGTGTGCATTATTAGCAGAGAGACTAGAGTGTGCATTATTAGTAGATAGACTAAAGTGTGCATTATTAGTAGATAGACTAAAGTGTGCATTACTAGCAGATAGACTAATGTGCATTATTAGTAGAGACTAGAGTGTGCATTATAGCAGAGAGACTAGTGTGCATTATTAACAGAGATTAGAGTGTGCATTATTAGCAGAGAGACTAGAGTGTGCATTATTAACAGAGATTAGAGTGTGCATTATTAGCAGAGAGACTAGTGTGCATTATTAGCAGAGATTAGAGTGTGCATTATTAGCAGATAGACTAGAGTGTGCATTATTAGCAGAGACTAGAGTGTGCATTATTAGCAGATAGACTAGTGTGCATTAATAGCAGAGATTAGAGAGTGCATTATTAGTAGATAGATTAGAGTGTGCATTAATAGCAGAGAGATTAGAGAGTGCATTATTAGTAGATAGATTAGAGTGTGCATTATTAACAGAGAGACTAGAGTGTGCATTATTAGCAGATAGACTAGTGTGCATTAATAGCAGAGAGATTAGAGAGTGCATTATTAGTAGATAGATTAGAGTGTGCATTATTAACAGAGAGATTAGAGAGTGCATTATTAGTAGATAGATTAGAGTGTGCATTATTAGTAGATAGATTAGAGTGTGCATTATTAACAGAGAGACTAGAGTGTGCATTATTAACAGAGAGACTAGAGTGTGCATTATTAGCAGATAGACTAGTGTGCATTAATAGCAGAGAGATTAGAGAGTGCATTATTAGTAGATAAATTAGAGTGTGCATCATTAACAGAGAGACTAGAGTGTGCATTATTAGTAGCAAGATTAGAGTGTGCATTATTAGCAGAGATTTGCTGAGTCGTTTCAGCACTCATTCATTTGCTACCCAGTATTTCTAATCCACTTAATTTGATTAGGGAATCAGGAAGTCACAACAAGGGACCAAATTTCATATGATGCAACATTTCATTACAACCTCTAAGTGGCATTTAGGAAGCACAGAGAAAGAGCATGATGACAGGGAGACACTATAAAGGACAAGCAAAGCAACCACACACACACACACACACACACACACACACACACACACACACACACACACACAAACACTTATGTACAGCAAATCGTATCAGTTGCGAGTCTTTGATGCTGTCTAGTCGTACGGGGATGCCTGGTTATGTATGTCATCCAAATATAAAAGAACTCTCATGTGCATCAGGCAGATCTTACTTCCGCCATCATTGCCCCTGTGCTGACTTGTTTACGCTACGTTTCCTCTTGGGTATACTGCCACTTTGGAAACTCAAAAGAAATAAAAGCTCTACAGACTAAACGAATGCATCTGCAGCGAGGGCTCAGGCTGCACACGGGCGATTGGCTCTCTGAGCTCCATCTGGCACGAGAGGTCATGTGCCTCTGTAGCATGTGTCTGCTGAGAAGTCGAGTTCCATGTGAAAGGCGGCTGAAGAGAGAACAGTGTGAAACGGCGTTTTCTCTCTCCTCCCCATGTCCAAGAACTACTGTCGCAAATTAACACTAAATATCTGAAATTTTACATCACCTCCAACCTGCCTACAAGGAGAAGGAATGTCAGTTATAGTCAAAATCTGCAATTCAAGCCAGTGTATAATTTTCCAGGCAGAAATAATATGACACATATATTCATGTTATTTTTTTCAGCGACCAGCTCTTAACAATAAACACACTTAAGTGGTTCTGACTAAGCATGTCCAAGGTAAATGAAACATACTTTTAACTTTTAAACTAAAGTTCCTGGGATGTTATCCCTGTCCTATCATTTTCATCTAGCAGGTTGGCATCATTACGCAGCCAGTCTGGGAGAGCTATGAGGCTCAGTCAATATGAGAGGAGGGACGCGTGAACACAACGTGACATCTATATGCAGAACAGTGAGCTCTATCTGCCTGTTAGTGATACCCTCCCCATTGAACAGCGTTGCTTTCTTGGGGATAAATAATACATGCACATTTATTACAACAATAATTACTAAAACTTACTCAAAACACCAGTGAGGTCAAATACACAGCATGCCTTTTAAGAGACAATAAGATGAGATGTCAACTCTTTTTTTTTTAACTCTCTTTGGCATTATTAGGTTTGGTCTGTATTTCCATGTTGGAGGCATGTGGAAGGGTGCTGTAATAGCTCACAGCCACTAGAACAGCTCTGCTCTACAGCCTCGTGCAAAAGCACCAGATTAATTATGGTTTAAAAGCTTTAATGCCGAAATGATTTATCCACTTCATGAGGCACTAAGAAATATTGCATGTGGGGTGAAAAATGGACAGAAGATTAATCGCCAACTTTGTTATTTGTCCCTTCACTCCTGGGTCAAGCTTGTCTCGTGTAGGTTTAGTCTGGTGGGAGTAGCTACATTTCACCAAACCATTTTGTCCCTTTCATAAGTCCAAATAGGAGACAGAGTGCTGTTTGTTCAGAGTATGCAAAACAAGTGTGTGGCTTGGCACAGTTTAATATTCCATATGATTAATGAGCAAAGTCCAGCCTTTGTCTGATAAACTGAAGCCAGGGGTCATTTAGCAATTCAGCCCAGTCAACTGTTAACCCAGGCTACACAATACCAGTTTACAATGGGCTGACACTCTCTCTTTACTCCCTATGTCCAGGAGGACAACTGCATTTCAACAGCCTTTGGGCCATGAATATTTTGAGCAAGAATGGGATAAAACAGACCCACTGAAATAGAGTCATATTTATATGTTCACATGTGAACAGCTCTTCCAAGCCTCTTCAACCAACCAAATGTTAAAATGAACTTTATTACACAAAAGTACAAAAGGGCATTAGGCAACAGTATATATCTATATACTTCATAATTCAAACTGGTAGTAATAAAGGTATTACTGAACCCTAAAAGAGTGATATACTTCATGGGGGGGGGGGGGGGGGGGTGGAACAGGAGGAGGTGAGACATGATGACTTCTGGAGGCATGGAGACATCATAGTTTCAATGTGAGGAACAAGTAAACCACATCGTAAGCATACTAAGATAATAGATCATATATCCCCACACTAGCTCGGAAGACCGTTGATAACTGTTGTTGTTATTGTAGTGGAGATGACAAAAATGATCATATCCAATCAATAGTTCAAACAGCCCTGATTTGCAAGTCTATGAGCTGTTCTCTTTAAATTGGTAAATCAAAGTTTATTGATCTGATGAGAGCAGAACAAATGGCCCATAAGGTTTTAATTGAACATATTGATCACTAAAGCTTCCTAAAATGATCCTTCAGACTAATACCCCAGGAAACACTACAATGAAAATGCAATGCTGCACCTCCCTTAAAGTGCTAGAACACAACAGACACAATTACCACCTTCCTCCTTCCCATTGGAACATGCAGCACACACAGGGTCCACACACATCCCTGAGAGACCACGCGTGGACCACATGGAATAACAGCAAGAAGACCATGAGAGACCACTGAAGAATACAGAGGTGGGATTAAAAAGCGTTAACAGCAAAGTGAGGAAGCAGAATGAGCTGTGTGTGTGTGTGTGTGTGTGTGTGTGTGTGTGTGTGTGTGTGTGTGTGTGTGTGTGTGTGTGTGTGTGTGTGTGTGTGTGTGTGTGTGTGTGTGTGTGTGCCCATACATGTAACCATAGGCATAAATGCCCCCCAAATACCATGCTAGGATGCCATTCTCTCATTACCTAAACTGGACAATGATGGTCACACAAGATGGTGACTTAACCAAACTCAGCCAAAGCCAGTAATGCCCTCTTACAGATTCATGTACACATTTACGCTTATACGTGCTTGACACTACAGTCAAAACATGATGAACATGCTATTCAAAGATGAACATTGCCATTTAAACTGGGAAGTAAACAATAAATAACATAGGGACAAGAGCATAAACAAAATGGACAAACGTACCTTTATTGGGGCGTTGCTAAAACGTATTTTCCGCCGCTGAGGAACATCCTCCTTCTCCTCTTCTGGAAGACCAGGAATCTCAGTGACATCTGATCCAGGGTCATAGCTGACATCATCCTCCCCATACATATCGTCCTGGAGGTCAGTGCAGCTCTCTCCCCAGCCCTGGCCACAACCTTCCCCATCTGCATTGAAAATAAGCCTCTCATTGCCACAGTATTCCTCGTCGGGCTCCTCTTTTGGCTCCGCCGTAATCCGGCTGGCATCGTCCTCGTCTCTGCTGGGCTCCCCCTCCCCCTTCTGCTCTTTGATGGCTGTGGTGGCCTCCTGTGGCTTTTCACTGAGTGCGGAGTCATTGACTTGAGCAGAGTTTAAGCAAACCCCTGCAGCATCACCCTCCTGCTTCTGCTCCGTAGCTCCGCCGGTGGCCTCCGTGGCTCCAGCGTCCACGTGCCGATCCTCTGCCACTACGACCACCGCACTGCTGTCCCGGGCCCCTTTCTCCTCAGACGCATGCGCCTGCTCTGCTGCTTCGGACAGAGGGCTGGGACTGAGAAGATCTTCTGAGGAGGACGAGGCAGGTAAGGCGTGCTTGCTCCCGACACGCGTCCGGTACATGCCTCGTGACGGGGACTGGCGAGCACTGCTGTCGTCCTCGCTGGCCTCCCCGTGTCGGTGTGTGCTGTCTGGAGAGCAGAGCGCCCGACCCGTTCCGTGGCCCCGCCGGAATGTCGAGCCAGAGCCCTGCTGGTCCAAGTTCTCGAACACCGCACTAAGCTGGCTGACCGTGGGCGAGGAGGCCTCCGTCCGGGAGCAGAGGCTGTCTAAAGAGTCGGTGCTGCCCCGATTGGACCGAGCCCCCCTCCAATCGTCCAGGTGCTCATGCGAACCCCTCTTGTCTCTGCCGTAGGAGTACACGGGAGACTGAGATGTGTCTCTGCCGCTCTTCTCAAAGAGCTTCCTCGTCTCTGAGAACTTGGAGTTGTGGCCACCACTGGTTCTCTCGCCAGCCTGGAGCTTAATGACCGAGCCGTCCGCCCGGTTGACGAAGTTGGTCGGCTTGGTGAGCTTCTGCGGCGAGGTCTCGGCCCTGGACCGCGCCCTGTCTGCTCCAGTGCCCTCCGTGCCCATCTGCATGAACATGTCCTTAATCCGGCTGACGTGTGCGCCATACTGCCGGCCCCGGGGCTGCCTGAGCCGCTCCGGGTCCTTAAGCTTGGGGTCCCCATCCTGCCTGGGCTGGTCAAAGGCCTTCTTCAGGGCCTGGAACTCTGCCCTGTAGGCATTTCTATGTGGAGAGGCGCTCCTCAGGGTAGTCCTCTCTGACGAGGCCTCTGTCTTTAGCATCTTAGCCCGCAACGACAGAGGGAGTGCTTGCTTTCAGATGTGGAGTAGCATCTCTAGATGGCTTAGTTTGTGAGATAATATCACATTCTGTTGTGTGGTGTCACAGTACTCTGTAAAAATATAGTAGAATATAATATAGAATATAGTATATAGTATAGTAATAGTAGAATAATAGAATAATAAACAAATACAAACAAACAAATACAACCAATGCATTCCAGACATGGAGTATCAAATGTGAAAGATGTCAAATCTGAATGTATATTCTCAGATGTTTCTCTGCATTATTATACCAATAAACTAGTAGCACTAAAAGCAAATGCTTTGAGAACAGGGATGTTTTTTTCACGAAAGCATCTTGTGCAGTATAATTCATTGATTCCTCACTGATGTAACTGAGCTTCCTTCCTGAGCTAAGCAATGGCATTTGTGGTTACTTTGAACAGCATGTGTTATCTCTCTAACGAACAACTATGGGCATGGGCTTGTAACATAAACACTCGGCTCGCTGAATGGCGAAGTAAGGTGTCCTTATCTGGCTGACTGACCACCTCTCAGGCTCAGACAGGACATCACCGTGCCAGAAGGACCAGCGGACCGGGCGCAAGAAATGTTCTGATGCGACTCAGAGCATAGATGATGTAGATCTGTTTAGCTTACGCACAAGCCTGGCCCTTATCATATATGTCGCAGATACAACGCAGTCTCGTGGTGTTAACAATCGTTCGGCTTTATGAGTTTTTATATTATAATGGGTTTCATGTTGTGAAGACAATTACTACCCATCAGTGTTCATCGTAGAGCGTACAATACTGGATTTTGGATCTGGCATTTCTTTTAAACGAAAGGACACATATTACAATGCGATAATTATTGCATTGCAAATCTAAATCATCATAACAACAACAACATTAATATTAATAAACAACGGCTGAAATTCTTCAACATCCCACACCAGATGAATGCAGAAATGCCTAGCTTCATCATTTAGCAAATGCACAACATTGGTTCAGAAGAAGATAATTACAATGAGGATATGAGCATTAGTTATGATATATGGGCTATGCACAGTCTGCAACTTGAAACTCGGCCATTTAAAGTATAAATCATGCAGATAACACGCAAATGCGACACATCATATGGAGGTACGCGGAGAGGCTGAAGTGTGTGCGGTTCGGTCCGTACCTCGCCCGGATAACTGACACTTCTAGCCACAAACCCACCACATCAACAAACACTGGGTCCGTTTGCCTAGACATAAAACTGCAGAATTATTGCTGAACAAACATGCGAACGACTCCGAAAGCAGAAGGAACTATTGCTAAACTCATCTGCCGCTGCCACCATGTTCAAAACAAAAGGGTCACTTACGTCCTCGGTTTCGGTCCAAAACGCAATATCAGTGATGTCGCGCAGAGATATATTACTGACTGATGGCTTCAGGCAGACGCAAACGACTAATTCGCATCACTGTGCTGTAAACATTTCCATTCACAGCACTAGGATTCCGCCACCAACACCGAGTCCTTCAACATACCGTTGAACAATTTGACATACAAGCCGGGCTTCACACACCGCTAGACAACGCCATTGCAGACTTGGGGGGTGATCCCGCCATTCTCACTACAGGGGCGTTGAAACAAAGCAGCATTAAATGTCTCAACGTGGAATTACACAATATTTGTGAAGTGGACTAAGAAAAACGCAACGCAGTCCCGATGTTGTAACAAGACTGTATTTCTTATCTCCGAAACAGTTTTCTCAAAGGGGATGGCCATGTGACAGGTGTATAACCTTATTTACAGGAGAATGGTTCGTTCCAATAATCTGCTCGGAGGGGGCACCACTAAACCGCAGTCTGGCAAAGAAAAAAACACTGTTATAGTAATATGCTGCAAAAAAACGGCACGGCATGTATATCAAGGTTTTTCACACCAGGTATCTAACAAAAATACTGCTGTAGACATTCACAATGAAACCTTATTTCATTTTCATTGTTATTTCTCATATATAGGAAAGACAGAACACACACACACACACACACACACACACACACACATTATGATTGACTTGTATTTTCTTGAGAATCCCACATAACTGCCCTAAACGTCAAAATCAGGATGTTGGGACTGAGACGATACCTAAAGCCCAGACGGCCATGATAGCCTTAAAAAGCTATGAATAGGATTTTTAAAGAGCTTGTGATACACATCTTAAAAGAACACAAGGCCAACAAGAAAGACACTTCTCCAACAGAACCACCAGACCTTCCTTGACTCAATCATGTGTTACATTTGTCTGAAATCCACACGGCCTTGTACCAATACGAAGCTATCAAGAAGCTATAGGTGTATCTTAAAAACATTATTTGTACTGTCAAACAGCAAATTGATGATTCATGATTGCCATGTAATATGACGCCTTTGTTAATTATGTGAATTATTATTATGCGAATCGGGAAATGATTACAGTAACCAAATCAACATACGATCAGTTAGGAATAGTGATGAATATAAATGCACATATAGCAAATGCAACGAATTTCAGAGTTTTAAAGCGTAATATTCATACTTCTGTCATCATAGAAACATGTTGCTTCCCAACCTAAAAATAATCATGCGTGCGTGTGCGCGCCCGTGTTTGTATATTCCTACGGTCTGTGTAATTTTGTTTTCAAAATGATCTGCCACATAGTTATTAGAAGGCCACGACACACCGGTGATGTGGATTATAAAGCCAGAAAAACATGTTGCAGCGGTACAAGTTCGAGACAAAGATTCAGTGGCATAAAATACCACACTGAAACATCTACAAGGTTCAACACTGTGGCTAACAGTGTGAAAATCCCCAATTAGCAGGTTCAGTGTGCGTTAAAATACATAACTGATGTTATCTGAAGGGGTTTAGTCTATCTTTAGATATTAGGCCCATTGAATATGACATTAATAATGACTTAGTGTGATTGTAACACAGTAAAAGACTAGTCTACGAAGTCTAACGCTGGGATTGACCAATGGACAAAGGTGTGAATAGATATAAAGGGGTTTCTAGTGAATCTTTGGTCTTTTATTTTGGGAATGTATATAACTGAGCGGGAAGATAACGTTAGCATCAATAGGCTTGTGTAAAACTGGGCTGTCCAGTTATGGTAGCATTACCCGTGGTGCAAAGGGAACTTTATATGACCATCTGTCTGTTCCGCTTCACAACAGGGGGTTGATGTAGTAGAACATCTCATTGTACGCGTTAGAGCTTATGGACACTGATGGGTGTGGGAGTAGACTAATGCTCAGTGGCATTTAAAGATATCCGAAAAAGGGGGTTGCATGATTCTGTCCAGTGAGAATTCCAAACATTAACATTCTTCATTTATTTATATATTTCCAGCATATTGAACACTCTCATAAACCAATCGGCACCCTCAATCGGACAGAACAGAAACGTTGAAATAAGAGTTGCAGCTTTTAACAAGATATATATATATATATATATATATATATATATATATATATATATCAACAAAATATTCTTCTGTCTTCCATACATTGCTGTTGGGCGTTGTCCCCTTCGGCCTCCGCTCTCAGATATTCCGTATAAATTAGGGCTTCTGAATTTCCACCGTCTGCGCCAGATGTTCCCACCAACTAGCGGACAGCACGCGCCCACAGCGCGTGCGGGAGGAGGCGGGAGGGCTCGAGCGGGGTGGGGGAGATGCGTATGGCCGCCAAACTCCGGGTACCATCGGAACAAATCTCATCTGTAATGTAAATGCTCGTCGCCCCCAGGGAACCATGGACTCGGTGTGCGTTTTCGTGACGCTTATATTGGGTAGGTAATCGTTTGAATCAACAGTAGTAACCAAATGTACACCGTTTTGCGCTGAAAGACGGACGTGTAGCTAACGGCAGCTAAGCTAGCTAACGGGGGAATGACACCCAGTGCGGGTCGTACGTGGTGTGTCCGCTACCTACAGGTTAGATGATAAAACACTCGCTGGATCACTAGGTTACATATGTAGAGAACAATATGGATAAATGATAAAACAGTGACTCGCTGGATCACTAGGTTATATATGTAGAGAACAATATGAAACGTTAGTTACTCGCTCTCTAGCTGAAGCTTGCAAAGACAAAGATTTTTTTCTATTATAGACACTAAGGCCATGATGTTATCGTTTGGTGTGCAGCAGAGAAAACAATTGAATAGGGTGTTTATCCACGATGCTTGTCTGGTTTATATGTATTTGTCTAGTCATAAACAAATCAGAAATAAAACCCAATTATCCTTTATGTATATTCGGGTAAATTCTCTTTTTCTTTTGCATGAAGTTACTTGAATGTGGTCACGATAATTCTTATTGTGTTGTACATTCTGCCCTTGTCAAAAATGTGTATAACTGTGAAGGACATAGTCAGATCCTGGCTCTAGTCGACTCCAAACAGAGATCTGTCTCTCATATGGGCGGTGAGTGAGAGTCAGCTGCTCCACGTGTAACCCCACTTACCCTCATGACACCGAGACGCTACACTGATTCTTCTGCTGCTCTTATATGCAAAGCTTGTGGGGATTTTTAACACCTGCAAAACTGCTGAATCGTCATGCTATGCTGTTTTCGTCTACGTTTATGCAATAAACTCGAACAAGGTCTTGTTCAAGATCAATGTCTTTGGATATCCACACTGCAAGGGCGCTTGACACTCTGACTCCCATGACTATACAGTAATGTAGCTAACGTTTAGGTGTCATCAGCAGAACGTTGCAGGTTTCAGTACATTAGGCAATCTTTAGAGTACGTTTTATAGTTTTACAAAATAAAGGAAATTGCATTTAAAAATACTGCTAAAATCCCTTGTTACCTGAGTCTTGGCCTTCAGCTTGGGTAAAGAAGATCCGTCCTCTGCACCTTCATGATTCCCGGCTGCCCAGTGATGCCAGACTGACCCAGTTTCATGGGTAACTTTCACTTCCAGGCAAGAGTACTTTGAACACACAGAGTAATATCTATAGCAGACTCCCATGATCCTCTGCTTCTCTGTTGAGAACAGGGAAGCACATGAGTTTCCCCTGACCGGAAAAGCGAAAACCATTGCAAAGATGATTTGGCTGTTCAGTGGGACAACTCGGTACTGTTCTTCCAAGACATGTAATTGATGACATAGGGCCCGCTCAAGGTCGACCTGTAAAAGCACAAGCTAGAGTTAGCCATTTCTACTGAGGGACTCACCTGAATTATGCATTTTATTTGTGTGTGTGCGTGTGTGTGTGTGTGTGAGCGAGAGAGAGAGAGAGAAACATTCACATTAGCCTGTGGCATCAGTTTGACATTAACCATTAATGGCTGATCCATTAGAATAGGGTGGTGGTCATCACCTCCAGGCGGCCTTGTGTTTCTGTGGACAGATTGTTTTAGAGCCCCCATGCCAGGGTTTCATTGCTAACGCTGTTGTTGGGATGAACACTTAGCAGCGTGGCATGGTAATCCAGGGAGAACCGTCCACCCCCTCACACCCCCCCCCCCCCCCCCCCAGCACAGCCCAGCACATCTCACACCAATCACAAAACAAATCAATACCAGCACTTGCCTCTAGCCAACCATTTGTGATTCAGCTGTTCAGTAGATGAACTATTTATGATTCAGCTGTTTACCAGTGCTTTGTGTGTGTATGTATGTGTGTGTATTCTATTTTGTATTGTGATGTGCATTAATTACTTGTTTGACAAGCTATTTCCTGATAACACAAATAAAGAATTGCCTTCATAAAGTCACTGATAGTTTAAGTAATTGTTCGAGCCTAGCAACATTAGGACAGAAGGCAGTGCTTTGGTACTGTCTGTCTGCACGTAACTGCCTCTGTCTGATTCTCAGTGACACAGGCCCTAAAATTTAGCGAGAACACAATAGCAGTGTCAGTGTGATGTCTGTCCATGCACGTAATCCAGTGCTGTTTTAACGCAGAATGTGGACACTTTTGCTTGCTCACACCTAACTAGTTTAACAGCATGGAATGTACTGTGTGGTGTAAGAATAGCTTCCCAAAAGCAGTGGGTCTTGGTGGGTGCTACAGTGTACTGGGAGCTGTTTGATAGCTGGAGGCCCTGCTCCTCTCCTCTCCATCACTCTGCACTCTGCAGTAAAATAAGCTCCCACCCACAGACTGGATGGGAGAGGGAGAGGGAGAGGAAAGACTGAGACAGGCATGGCTGAGGAAAGAGCAGTGGATCACGTCGCCCCCCACTGGCAGCACGAAGTAAACCATTTCAGAGGCTGCCACTTTACACCGAAATGGAATCTGTTTGAGGGCCGTGTGCCTATGTGTGCGTGTGTGTGCCTGTGTGTGTGCCTGTGTGTGCCTGTTTGCGTGTGCCTGTGTGCGCGTGCGTGTGTGTGTGCCTGTGTGTGTGTGTGTGTGTGTGTGTGTGTGTGCACTTTTTCTTAGTTAAATTTCTCACCAAAATGAGTGGATTTAAATATCGCTTTCACAGATGGTGGGAGGAGGTGTTTGGCATTTGAGGCTGTAAAGAACCACAGACCTGGAATGTGTGGAGGTTTTGGCTTGTAAGAATTGTAGCTTGTAAGAATTCCATCCATCACCTCATCATTGATAGAATATAATATATATAGTTGATGAAGTAACGTTTGAGTAAACCTGGGTAGAGGAAGAAGACGTGTGCCTGTGTGGAGGACATGATGGCGGTGTGCAAACACTTCAGCTTCGTGATAATGACAGGAGTGAGAAGTGTCCCATTTTGTACTAAAGAATAGAAGTAGGTGCCTAATCTTTGCCAACCCAACAGGAACAGGAGACCAAGGCTTTGTTTTCATTGGGCATATATTTTTAAGGGTTATTCATATTGGAAGGGTGTAAGGTAAGGTAGTTCAGAATATTTTTCCATGTTGTTTCTAGATTACTGTTAGATCTTGTTTTTTCAAAGATTTTTTTTCCTGTACCCAGCACTCTCTGGGTGTTTGTGACTCCCACGGTGATTACAGTTCAGTCCCTCTTTGTCTTTCCCTCCAGTGATAACCATCATTTCGCGGTCACATGCGGACCGGAATGTCTACCCTTCAGCGGGGGTGCTGTTCGTCCACGTGCTGGAGAGAGAATACTTCAAAGGAGAATTTCCCCCCTATCCAAAACCAGGTAATGTGTGGACCCTCTACCCCAAAAAAACATTCTTTCTGTTGAGGTATTCACTCAGGCTCTGTGCAGAACAAGCTTGCTGGTCCGATTTCTTTTATTGTCCTTAATTTTATGAAATGCCAGAGAGTGTCTCCGTGAAGGACATGTCCTCAAGCAGCACCAGGACGCAGATGTAGAACAATTGCTAAAAATGTCAGATACAGAAATAGACTATTGGATAGAAGTCACAGGTTAACTCTTCATTGCTTTTAACTAAAACGGATTCACAGGGGACACCAGCAATGATCCCATCACCTTTAACACCAACCTGAAGGGCTACCCTGACAGGCCGAGGTGGCTGCGTTACATACAGAGGACCCCACACAGCGATGGGGTGCTATACGGGTCCCCAACAGCTGAGCACGTGGGCAAGGCCACCGTTATCGAGGTGGGACTGAGTGTTTATGTCTGCTGCGGCTGTATCCAGCTCAGCCTACTGCTGGATTAGTTATTAGCATGTTTGATGTTTGTATGAATATATCATTGTGTTGACTTTAAGTAGGTTCACACTGGATTTGTTGTTCTGACACTGTTCCTTTCTGTCTTTGAATGAACTGCATTGTGCTATACATGGAAAGTGATGTGAGCTGGACCTGTATCCCTTGGTGTGTTATAGATTACTGCTTACAACAGACGCACTTTTGAAACAGCCAGGCACAATCTGGTCATAAATATCATGGGCACAGAAGGTAGGGTTCTGGGGGAAGATGCCCTATAAAAGCTAAAGTAATAGACAGTGTTTAAGCCATCTCAAAACTCAATGGATCCAACTCTCTCTCTCTCTCTCTCTCTCTCTCTCTCTCTCTCAGAATTCCCTTTACCCTACCAGGCGGAGTTCTACATTAAAAACATGAATGTGGAGGAGATGTTAGCCAGTGAGGTCCTGGGAGACTTCCTGGGGGCAGTAAAGAACGTGTGGCAGCCCGAGAGGCTCAATGCCATCAACATCACGTCAGCGCTGGACCGTGGTGGTCGAGTACCCCTGCCCATTAACAACCTGAAGGAGGGGTGAGGTCTCACCACACAGCTCCAGAACAGGGACATCAATAATACCACATTATACCACTCTGAAAAATGCTATAATGCCACAATATACATAACCATTCTTATTACATCCTCCTAGGGTATGAAATATATGTGTTATGCATTTAAGAAGGAGCAGGGCCAGGCTGTGCTGAATTGCGTGTGTGTGTGTGTGTGTGTGTGTGTGTGTGCAGTGTGTATGTGATGGTGGGAGCTGATGTCCCCTTCTCCTCGTGCCTGCGTGAGGTGGAGACACCTCAGAACCAGCTCCGCTGCAGTCAGGAGATGGAGCCCGTCATTACCTGTGACAAGAAGTTCCGCATGCAGTTCCACATTGACTGGTGCAAGATCTCCCTGGTGAGACTCCCCTCCCCCCAGTCTCCAGCGTCACCGCGTCCTGTCACAGGACCACAGCACTGCAGGACATTTGATAGCATAAAGGATTCCGTTCCGGTTCTGGAAAACAGATGCGAATGTTGCGTAATCATGTCGTTTTATACTTGTAAAGTTTCACTCGAGTTCATTCGAATGTGCTTAAATCAAACTGTTGATTTTAAAACATATATCCAAGTGGTAAAATATGAAGATATGTTATTGAAATATTTTGAATGATTCATTTTTTTCCCCTTACCCTGCCGTGTTCTAGGTTGACATCACCAAAGTTGTCCCTGTGCATAACAGCCGCCCAGATCCGGGCACGGGAGTCCTGCCAGACATCGGGGAGTACAATCCACCCTCAGAGTCACTGAAGAGTCGAGACTATTTTGCTGACTTCCTGGTCACGCTGGCTGTTCCGTGTGCTGTCGCCCTCGTCCTCTTTGTCATCCTGGGTTATTCCATGTGCTGCCGTCGGGAAGGGGTGTAAGTGCATGATGCCTCAGTAAAACACACACACACACACACACACACACACACACACACACTTACCAGTGTTCTAATGTAGAAGAGCGACTAGCAGATCTACAGCAACCCCTTCACAAAAGAGATTTGAATCATTATCGTTAGGCCTGTAGTTTACAGGACATCCTGCACACTCTGTATGTTATGTGTTTTGACACTCATGCTTTCGAGTGTACTGAGATCCAGGGGAGATGGGTCTTCAAACTCTAGAATGGATTTATTATAGCACTGGATTGATGGGTAGCTCCTGGGTGTTGCAGTGAGGAGGTCTAGAAGCACAGGCTTTACAACCCTGGCCAAACGCAGCTCATCATCCTCAGCCAACCTCATGTTTGATGCTCCATCACGTTTTCATATACAAGCACACTCGGGTCAAGGGCTGCGTCCTATCACATCAGAGCCATCTCAGGGAGCACGTCATACCATCTACAGGAAGTGCAGTTCACAGCGCCGCCCTGCTGCCTCAACAGAGGCACTGCTGCCTGAACGCGCCCCCAACACCACCCCATCCACCTCTCTCCATCTCCCTCCCATGTGACATGACTCCCCTTTTGTGTGGTTGTCTATAAACTATTAATATTAGTATTTAATTCAGACATTTTGTTTTGTTTCTAGGGAAAAAAGAAACATGCACACACCAGAGTAAGTGTTTCCTCTCCTGTGTTTTTTTCTTTTCTCTGTTGTTTTCTCTCTCAGGCGATTCTTTTATTTGCTTCCTCACATTTTATGCTCCCTTAGTCCTCTCTCATGGTGACATTTCCATATCCATCTCAGTCATTCATAAAGACACCATGTGGTCATCTGGCTGGGCAGCTGCTGAAAGGGA
This sequence comes from Brachyhypopomus gauderio, assembly GCF_052324685.1. NCBI lineage: Eukaryota > Metazoa > Chordata > Actinopteri > Gymnotiformes > Hypopomidae > Brachyhypopomus > Brachyhypopomus gauderio. The sequence continues at coordinate 13,300,176 of NC_135216.1, read as the reverse complement.
CAGAGCCAGGGGTTCTAATCTAGTGGCAGTGAACACATGACCTTATGGTAAAACATAAACATATGGGGAGAAAGGGTGAAATGTGGACGTGTGCAGAACGTGTGGCGTTCTTGCCAAACGACATGACTGGCAGAGGCACGTTTGTTCCTCCGCCTCCTACATGCTCCATAGGTTGTGCGGTGTGACGTAGCCATCGAATGTTGACGTTGTGCGTATACGACGAAGCATGCTTGTTAAATTCACAGCGCCCCGTGTCCATATTTGTATGGCTTAGCTTTTCGCTGTTCCTCTTTCTTCCCAGCATTCAGCTGGTGCACCACAGCTCCATCCAGAAGTCCACGAAGGAGCTGCGCACCATGTCCAAACACCGTGAGATCTCCTGGCCTCTCTCCACACTGCCCGTCTTTAACCCTGTGAGTGGCGAGGTGGTGCCTCCCATCCACCCGGACAGCTACGAGAGCACCAGCATGCCACTCATGCAGACCCAGACGTGAGTCTCCCTCACCCCCTCTACACTCTGTCCAGACGTCTCCCTCACCCCCTCTAAACTCTGTCCAGACGTGAGTCTCCCTCACCCTCTCTACACTCTGTCCAGACGTGAGTCTCCCCCACCCCCTCTACACTCTGTCCAGACGTGAGTCTCCCTCACCCCCTCTACACTCTGTCCAGACGTGAGTCTCCCCCACCCCCTCTACACTCTGTCCAGACGTGAGTCTCCCCCACCCCCTCTACACTCTGTCCAGACATCTCCCTCACCCCCTCTACACTGTCCAGACGTCTCCCTCACCCCCTCTAAACTCTGTCCAGACGTGAGTCTCCCTCACCCTCTCTACACTCTGTCCAGACGTCTCCCTCACCCCCTCTACACTCTGTCCAGACGTCTCCCTCACCCTCTCTACACTCTGTCCAGACGTCTCCCTCACCCCCTCTACACTCTGTCCAGACGTGAATCTCCCTCACCCCCTCTACACTCTGTCCAGACGTCTCCCTCGCCCCCTCTACACTCTGTCCAGACGTGAGTCTCCCTCACCCCCTCTACACTCTGTCCAGACGTCTCCCTCACCCTCTCTACACTCTGTCCAGACGTCTCCCTCACCCCCTCTAAACTCTGTCCAGACGTGTCTCCCCCACCCCCTCTACACTGTCCAGACGTCTCCCTCACCCTCTCTACTCTGTCCAGACGTCTCCCTCACCCCCTCTACACTCTGTCCAGACGTCTCCCTCACCCTCTCTACACTCTGTCCAGACGTCTCCCTCGCCCCCTCTACACTCTGTCCAGACGTCTCCCTCACCCCCTTTACACTCTGTCCAGACGTGAGTCTCCTTCACCCCCTCTACACTCTGTCCAGACGTGAATCTCCCTCACCCCCTCTACACTCTGTCTAGACGTCTCCCTCACCCCCTTTACACTCTGTCCAGACGTGAGTCTCCCTCACCCCCTCTACACTCTGTCCAGACGTGAGTCTCCCTCACCCCCTCTACACTCTGTCCAGACGTCTCCCTCGCCCCCTCTACACTCTGTCCAGACGTGAGTCTCCCTCACCCCCTCTACACTCTGTCTAGACGTCTCCCTCACCCCCTCTACACTCTGTCCAGACGTCTTCCTCGCCCCCTCTACACTCTGTCCAGACGTCTCCCTCACCCCCTCTACACTCTGTCCAGACGTCTCCCTCACCCCCTCTACACTCTGTCCAGACGTCTCCCTCACCCCCTCTACACTCTGTCCAGACGTCTTCCTCGCCCCCTCTACACTCTGTCCAGACGTCTCCCTCGCCCCCTCTACACTCTGTCCAGACGTGAGTCTCCCTCACCCCCTCTACACTCTGTCTAGACGTCTCCCTCACCCCCTCTACACTCTGTCCAGACGTCTTCCTCGCCCCCTCTACACTCTGTCCAGACGTCTTCCTCGCCCCCTCTACACTCTGTCCAGACGTCTTCCTCGCCTCCTCTACACTCTGTCCAGACGTGAGTCTCCCCCACCCCCTCTACACTCTGTCCAGACGTCTTCCTCGCCCCCTCTACCCTCTGTCCAGATGTCTCCCTCACCCCCTCTAAACTCTGTCCAGACATCTCCCTTGCCCCCTCTGTGGTCTGTCCTGACGTCTTCCTGCCCTGCCCTGATGCACTGCCCACAGCTGCTGATGGAGTTTTCCACATCTTTGAATTCCAGAGGTCTTAATAAAAATAAAAAAATAAAAAGTACTCAGAACTATGTGTTTCTGACTATAAGAGCATTAACCACAAAATTATTAACAGAAGCTAATTTTGATCTCAGGAACCATCATTTGAGATGGATATTTGTACTAGTAAGGCTGTGTTTCTTTTCACAGAAATCTTCAAAATCAAATCCAGATACCACAGCAACAGCCTTCAGGTATGTATGCACCAGCCTCATGGGTTGTATTGCATGTAACATTCAAGGTACAGAACCTGTATGCATGAGAACAACTTACTGTCATACAGCAGCTCTTAGTGATTTTCTTTCATTAATTTATTACTCATTTCATCTGAATATCAAGATGCCATTTTGGGCATATGACCCACATTTTATAAATTTAATTTAGCTAAAGGCTACGAACATCAACCCGGTTGTTTCTAAATGGCCTTCCTAATGGTTCTAGCTGGCTGTGTGCCCTGGTCACATTTGCACCACTTATGTTTCCTGAAATGGTGTAAGCACTCAGTGGAAGGGGGAGAGTGTGATTATTCACACTGACATCCACTCAGAGGAGGCCGACTTGTTAATAAAAGCTCCATTACTTGTTTAATCACACATGTAGCTCATTGAACCGTGCTCTGCTACACCCCAGCGTACACACTAGTGAATTACAATCGCTTCGTTCAGAATCTGCTGTCATCTAATGTTTTGTTCGTTCGTTTACTGCTAACAAAGGAGATAATTACAGTATGTCCACGTTCCGACGGCTGGAGGCAAGTATTATAAATCGAACGTGCAGTGGTGTGCGGCATCATGTGTGGGGAGTTTTGTAGTTTTGAATGTCTGTGTTTTCTCCTTGTAGGTAAATGGTATTCCTGAAGAGAGGAAAGTGGCTGAAGCTTCAAACCTGTGACGAGATTTCTCACCTCACTGCTTTAGCCGCGTACTTCGTGTTGCGACTTTGTGCCAAACGCATGCGCTAGCTGTGTGGACCTGTGTATGTGTGTCAGAACAGTGCAGGTCAAGTGTACTCTAATCAAAACTGCAGCTGGAGTTCAGCTAACAAATGTAACAATGCCTTTGCCTTTGAAATATTTCTTTTCACTTCAGAAGCAAAACTCCATTTAGAGAAACACATTTAAAGGGACTCACAGGCTTGAACACTTTCATCGTTTTCTGATAGTGTTTGTTGAACACACAACTTTATTTTTTTGTCCTCGTACATTAGTAAAGATGTTTTGATAAATTAATAAACTTGTCGATATAAAACCATTTTCTGCTCCTGGTTTCAAGTGAGCTAGTTCTGGAATATATTGTGATATATGCTAATGAGTGTGCACCAGAGCTGTCCTGATACGAAGCTGCTGGTAAAAACTCAGTATGAAACATTTTCATTAAGGTGTTTATCACCAACAATGACTGTACAACATAAATGTATTTCCAAATGAAAATAGATTTCACATTTCAGGACATAACTGAAATATTTACATTGGCTTTACATGAGAGCATACGGGGTATGGATTGCGTCTTTAAACATGACAAAACTAAACTATACAAAACATTTAATATGTACAAAGTATTAAAAATCCAAACATTTACAATGTCTACTGGATCATTATAGCAGTAAAGAGAATTCTAATTGGAGCTATTCAGTTCAAACGCCATCATTCACTTTAGAGAGAAGATTCCTCTTTGCTTTTAGCAAGGCTGTCTTCCAAGAATGGAAGAGGATACTTAAATAGTGCAGATCCTGAATATCTGCGGTGTGAAACAACTCTATGACAAGACGCTATGGTAAAACATTCTGAACACTTAATAAGCCTATGATCAGTCATATTTCAAGCCTTTGGCTCTTGGAAAAAGAACATTTCAGTTACCTCTGTGGTACAACAAGCAAACTATTTACACAGTTGAGCACATGTTCATTCTGCTTTTACAGTTGAGGACAGCTCTATTTTGTTCCACAAGCAACTGTACTATAAAACCTGTGCATATAGCTGTCTCAAGCTGATCAGATATATGCAAACAGAGAAACACTAAGGCAGATCAGATGAACACAGCCTTAGTTCAACGGCATAAGCCAATTTAATAGCCAAGCATGTGTGAGGCAGCTTTGGCTCCACGAGTGCTCCAGCATCACAACCAATTAATAAACTCGGCAATATAAAAACAAAAGTCTGCTCTCAGTCTCATGAGAGTGTGTACACCAGATTTATAGTATTTACCAATGGATTATTTAAGGTAACATTTACAGCTTTTAAAAATGCGATTATTAGACACCAACATTTAAATAAGGATTGAACTCTAATGGACATTTAAAACACAAAACATTGAGGTCTTCAGAGAGCTATTTTCTTATTTTATTTCTGGCCTTCAGAGGGCTGTCTCTGGGAACGCCGTTCATCCCCCGTCTTCAGTGTTGCAGTTCAGTGCTGGGGCTCTGGAGTCCCTGCTAGTAGCTTTTAGGATTGGGGGAGCATCCTACTCAGTGCAGCCACACAGTAAACGAACCACACCACAGTCAACACAGGGTTAGTTCAGCACAACGGAAAGATAAAAGCTGCAATACATAGGACAGAAAGCTTGGCTGTTATATAACAACAAACAAAAACAACAAAAAACAACCACTATTATAAACGCACTCACCAAGCCAAGTTCTGTACTCCTATAAGCTCCTTGTAAACCCTTCTGAACATCCTCTGTGGTAAAGCTATGTCCTGTAATGAATCCCTAGCCTTAGTCTTGCAGATTTACTCTTCTTAGCTGAAGTATTTTCATTTTTTGCAGAAAAAAGGATAATAAATAGAGGAACAAATTGTCTGACCATTTAAGACAGTTCTGCAGTCTTGAGATACAGTCTTGAGATATTTGAGATAGTCTTTCAGTAGTCCATGCAATAACCTTTCACTCTCCATGTTGTTGGACTATAAATGTTTGTGTCCATTTTCAGTTCAGAATAATATCTGAAAGCATTAGTTAAAACCTTACAAAGAGTTCACAGTAGTGGTTTACACTGAAATGAATTGGCTTGTGACGTGTAGTTTCTCAGGAGTCCCAAAAGTTGGCGTATGCTGAGTTGCCTACTGCATGAGGTGTGAAAAAGTGAAAAAAACACTCCTCTCTTCTGTCATTTCACTTTCAGTCGTCAGGGAGGAATATAACATAAGAAGAATGGCGAAAGAAAAACCGACCATGACACAAGAAGGTGACGCCAAGACAACCCTGTAGAAAATAAACTTAATTTAAATCATTAAATACTGTACAGATAACAAATACAGACTAAAAGACATGCGGACAGAAAGCAAGCTGTTTCAGGGCTTCACCAATTTCAGCGTCAGCCTTGGTCTTAACCAAAGAGCAGGTCTCAATAGTCACACAAATGCAATATTACGGTATGCTTCTGCCTGGAGGTCCTCATAAAATCTGGGTCCACTGTGAACAAAGCTTCAATGTAGGTCAGTAGTGCACCATGGGCCTTGTTCCTAGATGTGACGTTTGAATTCAGTATATAGCATAGTGCCATCCACAAGTCTGGGGAGCAAAAAATAGAGTCTGTTCTTAAAACATTAAGAATTCTAGAAAGGTCCGGCTCAAAATTCTCAGCTTACGTGAGGCTTTTTTGTGAAAGGCTACAGCCAGGAAAAGGTCCGGCTCCCCTAGTGGCCGGTCTGCCCACTGCCAGACAGTACGGTGAGCCCAAGGAAGAGGGCTACAGCCAGCAGTCTCTTCAGCAGGGCGCTGCTCTCTTTAGGAATGGCCACCTGGGCTAGGTCATTGGTGATCTGTGAAATCTCATGGGCCACGCACACAAAGATGAAGGTGCTGATGATGATGTTGAGGGAGGGGTTTCCGGGAATGAGCACCAGGATGCCCTTGGTGTCTGCCGCCAGCCATATGTGGTACTGACAGATGAAGAGCTGGAGGAGGAGGGGGTTGATGATGAAGAGCACAATGTTAGAGTCAAAGGAGTGCAGTGTTCAGCACGTTTTATATCTGCCATACAGAAGGATTTAGGTTGAAAATGAGTTATATTTGCATCATACCTCTAATGAGATCTTCCCAAACCATGCAAAAAAGGAGCTATAGAGAGAGCGGCAGTAACCAGGAACGTTCCTGATTAGAACAAACGCCAGAATCTGCAGGTCGAAATAAAGGGAGCATGGTGAAAGGCAGATAACACGCCTGATCCACCGGACCGCCTTCACAGAACTAACGTTCCTTAAAAAGCAACGTGTCGACTTAGCTGCAGGGCATGTTAGCATTAGGAGATAAGATACAGATAAGTTATCTATTACACCTCTGAGACACGTTCAGGGCTCGAGGGCCAGATTAACTGAAGGACGAGAGTGACTCGGGTCTGAACACCTGGAGCTCACCTGCACCACTGAAATATAGGGATGCATTTCATTGCATTCCGTCTTATTTTTACAGCTACTAGCCCATATGGAATATGTCTGTAAGAAGAGAAACAAGTCACGTTGAGGCACAAATAAAACGGAAGCAGGAGTGACACCCCGGCGGCCATATTATACTTACAATAAACGAGACTACTGATATGAACAGCAGGCAGTTGGTAATCTTGTTGGAGAACAGATGTTCTCCTTTGCCTTCAGACAGAATCTGGCATTTCTGCAGAACTAGATAAAGAAAGGCGAAGAGCATCCCATGGAACACAGCCTGCAATGCAAATGTGCAACAGTGTCAAATGAACTGTGGAATTATACAAGCATATCATAACATTGTTATCATTATGCAAGATTGTGGCAATAACTGTCACATTATAATATATAGACCAATAATATTATCAACATTATTGTTATATTGACATTACAAGTTCTCTCCATTATATAGTAAGGTACAGAATTTGGTGGAAATTCACATTTGACTTACAAATCTGTCCAGTTTCCACCTAAACCACCACTCATGGATGCTTCCTTGCAGCTCAAAGAGTTTGGAAATAGGCCACACAGAGAAAACCCTCTCAAAAAGTCCCTACGAGGACACAACATGCTCAGGATTAGGGGTGTGCTCAAAACGAAGAAACAGTTACATTATTATTTGATCTACACAATACGTGAATACAGTAATGTATTTTATAGGCTATTCAAATTATTATCCTATAGATGCAAGACCTGATACCCTCCATGTCTAACAATCATAAATATGGTGAAAGAGCTGACTTCTGTGTTGATAAGGCTGAGGCTAAAGCAGAGATATGTACATTCAGGCTTACAGGGAGCAATTCTATTTTTGGTTTTTATTGTGCACTGTATCTTTTTAATGAACGTTGAATTGAGATACGTGCCATGTCATTGAGCAGCTGACAACAAACTGCCCTGTTTACTACATGATAGAAAGTGAGGCAGATTAATAATAATGATTATTATCATATAATATAATCATATAATAGTATATAATCATATAACAATCATAATAATAAGCATTCTTAGCCATCGTTTTTGGCGGTTTACCCGTTTACCTCAGCTTACCTGTGAGTATGCAAAGAAGCAGATGAAGAGAAGTAAGCCTAACAGTTTCAGTAAAAGTGCCAGGTGCCAGAACCCACTACCTGCAACATACACAAGCAACACTGGACTATTTGCACAAACCCCTTGGTCCAAATGACCAGAAAACGTTTGATGTTCAATGGGAGTTATTACCATTAGCTTTGATCTGAAGAATCTGTGGCCACATGGCCATTGTGCCGTAGATGACCACAAACCAAAAGGTAACCAGAGGCACAAAGTAGTAGAACTGGTATGGTCTGTCCATGACAAGGCAGAGTACCACCACAAGGAAATTGAGTCTGAAGAGCACCTAAAGAAAAACCACCTAATCTTTATGGCATACTATTACAGTTTATGTGAGGAAGTTCAATCAAGAGGTCGACACAGCAAAACAAATCAACAGTGGTAAAGATACTGAATACATGGAGGTTGGATACAATTACCTGGCACACTCTGTAAAGTCCAAAGTCTCCCTTTAACCAGAAGAAGGAGAAGTGGCCATATCCGGTCTGAAAGAGATACGCTGCCACCAGGACCCTCACATGCATGTACACAGGTATGAACTGCATGAAAAACACAAGAGCACAGGGCAAACTTGGAGATCAATGTGCTGAATTTATTTCATTTATTTATTTCACAAGAACCTACAGCTCTAGCTTGAGATATATACGATAGACAGATATATGACTAATAATATTACGGTGAATTTATTAATGTATTTCATAGGAACTTAAAAGCACTGAATTCAGATATGTGATCTACAGTGTGGTAACACAGACACTTATAGCACTGGCTACAGATGTAGGATTTATAGTGTGTGGAACGCATTATTTCACAGGAACATACTTCTCTGATTCATAATGCATTAATGTATTTCATAGGAACTTACAGCACTGGCTCCAGATATATGATAGATGAGAATGACTAGCTGCATCCAGCCTTTCCACTCATCTGTTTGCTCTCTGTTCAGCAGTTTGGTCTGGAAAAGTGAAACGGTCTCTTCTTCACAAACAGAACCTTACACGAGCACATGGATTTCTCCACTTTGTAGTTGCACTTTACTTAATGTGTGATTTCATTGTCTAAACTGTCAAAAGGAAACAAGGCAAGTAAGATTTCAGCGTGGACAAAAATCTCTGTTGGCTTGAGAGCGCGCCCACTAACCTCTTTGCTGTTCTCGTTGTAGAAGATCCCCAGCACAAATATATAGATGAGCGGAATGAAGAAGGTGGAGTGTGTGTAGAACTTCTGCTCCTTCATGAACAGGTCTGCTCGGTCACATAGGTAAAAGTACAGCATGATCACGCCCATCTTGCAGACAGACTGTAACGCGTCCTGTAGGCTGAGTGGAACTGCAGCAGTGAGAGGCTTCTTCTCCTCTCCGCTCTCCACGTCGGGAGCAGGCCTGCTCTTGCGATGTCTGCTGTAGCCTAGCAAGTGGAGGACCAGGAGGCAGACGCCAGCCACCAGGAACAGTCCTGCCGCCAGCTTCTGCAGGACGCTCAGAGGAGGAACGCTCTGACAGCACGAGCCATCAATGGGCTTCAGGATCTTGTTACACACAGAATTCATCAGGACCATGGCACCCTAAAGGAAGAGCACAGCAACAAACCACACAGCCTTGATGAACGAAACGGGTTTTACATCAGCGTTTCGAGCAGCGCGGTGTCCCAGCTAATGATCCTACCACGTTCCTCGTGCCCTCAGGGAGGTGCAGCCCATCCACAGACTGGGTGATTGTCTCCATGGCGGCCTGCCGTGAAGCCCCCAGGAACTTCACTCTGGTGTTCCTCTTGCTGCTCAGAGCAGCGAGCGCCGCTGCGTTATACAGATCTATCTGCTCGTTTGTTATCATCTTCCGATTCTCACTCAGCTTCTCCACATTTACAGGATCTACGAAAGCACAAGAAATAAGCAACGAATTAACCAGCTCTTTTGGCCGATTGATTCCGAATTACGTGACTCTGTCTTCCGGTATGAAACGAACCTTGTAAAACCCAATACACGTCGCTGTGCTCAGTCAGTTTTTCCAGTGGGGCTGCTATAGATGTGAGGTTTGCTTTGTATTGAAGGAGTGTCTCGCTGCTACCACTGTGCAGTTTGATGGACCACTGGGCAAATAATACAAAGTTTATACATTAGAGAAACAGTGCTAACAACAGCATCCTCAAATGCAGGCAGTGGATCACCGACTTACCGTAGCTGCACCAATGACCACAACATCTGGTTTAGCAGAGGGCCTCTGTAATAATAAATGATCAGAGAACCACTGTAGTACACTCCGTCACCAATAATGTCAGACAACAACGATCAGACACAGATGTGTCTGTTTGCCTTTACCTCTGTCCAGGACATCAACTGCCCCTTCACGGAATTATTCACTTCTGCATACCACAGGAAATCCTGTAAAACAGCACATTTATCCTTTGCCTCTCAGAAGCTCTAGTGAGCTACATTTCTATTACTATAAAACAAGAATGCAACCTGAGAATAAACTCACCACATTCATAGAGGACTCCCTATCCCCGAATGCAATGTTTTCATGCTGGCAGGGTCATCAAAATAAATAAATAAATAAATAAATAAAAGGACAGGAAAAACATTTTTAAATCTTCATGATCAGGCTAGAGTATGCTGTTTATCTATACATATTTAAAGTACATGTAATCCCAAATAGCCAGTTATGCACATTCCCTTTACCTTTTGGTTTGGCATGTTTCAACAGTAACATGTTACAATCAGATCTAAATCTAATTTCTTGCATGTCATTTTAAGTTCCCATCATTTTAAAGAAATTTATTATTTATGCAATTAATATAAAACATTAAATAATACATTTTAATAACTTCATAAAAAAGTTGCAAAGATGTTTATGGTCAAAAATGGTCAAAAACAAATAAAAGCTAATAGAACATTAAATATATAGTTGAAGTTGCTTTGGCTTGGCCCACAAGCTTATGTTTGAAAAAAAGACGGACGACGTTTGGTCACCCTAATATATATATATATATATATATATATATATATATATATATATATATATATATATGCTTGTAGATGCTAGATTTCGGGTGGGGTGACTACAAATCTGGGGGGGACATGTCCCCCCGTCCCCAGTGCCATCTGCGCCCCTGAGTCTGAGTGGATAAATGGTTCAAAACAGGGACTGTCCGCCTTTGCTACTCTAGTGGCACGGCGACTTATATTATTAAAATGGAAAGAGAAAAGCCCTCCTACCTTTAAAAACTGGTTAAATGACTTGATGCAGTTTATAGGATTAGAAAAAATTAGATTCTCTCTGTCTGGCTGCAGTGGTAAATTTAATGCGACCTGGCGGCCTGTTTTGACTTATATAGACAAAATGGACTCTGTTGATTAACTGACTTTCAAATTAACAGTTTGGAGAATATTACATTCGTATGTATATGTGTATGTATATGTACATGTATGTATGTGTATATATATATGTATATATTTTAATTCTGCTGTTATTTACTTGCATTTACTTATGTTTTCCCTTTGCCCTCTGCCTCTATTGAGATATTTGTTTATATGGTTACAGCACTGATATTCATATATCGTCTGTATATGTATGGAAGAGACATGACTAGGGGGTTTAAGGGAAGGGGGGGGGTGTTTGGATTTTTCTCTTACTTTCATACAATTTTTTCTTTTTTTTTTTAGCTTTACTATTGTTCTTATATTTGTGTTAAGTTTGTTGTGTAATTAGAAAATGCCAATAAAAATACTTTTGTTAAAAAAAATAAAAAAAAAACAGGGACTGTCCAACTAAAGATCCAGAGACCAGAAAATCTACAAGTAAAGCAGCCATTGTATCTTTGGCCAAGAAAACTGGGAAAAGCAAACATAAACCAAAACTAAGGAAATACAGCACTGAACACCTAGCACTCATATGCTTAGATTAAATGTTTTCATATGGGCCACAAGTGGGTTAAGCAGTAAGTTAAGACAGCTACGAGCTGCAAATGTTTGGAAACCCCTGTAGCAGGGTACTGAATGTCCTTTGGTTTTCAGAACTGCAGCAGTTACACTAAGTGTTGAAATCCACTAGAGGTTGAAATCTTTGTGAAATAAAAGCCAGGAAACACGCTGTCATGTTCCTGGAACATGATGCTTGTGACAAGGTGCACTGTCCTGCTGAACGTGTCCTTCTTCCATAGTATAAACACCTGCCATGAAGGGATGAAAGTGGTTGGCCAGAGTGCTTAGGGAAGCCCTACTATGCAAACATCCATCCATCAGAGGAGCCAGGTTGTGCCAAGACAATATTCCCACACCATTACTTCACCTCCACCAGCCTGAACTGTTGACACGTGACAGGAGGCCTCATTGATTCATACGTTATCACCAAGTTCTGACCGTCCCATCAGCACGGTACAACAGAAATCTGGATTCATGTGGCCAGGTGATATTTTTCCAGTGCTCAGTGATTCAATTTGTTTGTTCTTTTACCAACTGGAATCTTGGTTGTCTGTTTCCTTTAAGCAGCCAAGGCACCCGTACTAGTCATCAGCTAGTTGTGCTATGCAACAAGAAGCTATTGCAAGCCATGCACATAATAATCTAGACTAAATTCAACTCCAGTGTAACACCCAATGTGACTTTTTAGACTATTTTTTAGACTTTTGGCTTCATAGAAACACTGCTCAATTACCTTCCAGCTAGATGGGCTCGCTTTGGTTTATGCTAACAGAAATACATCTATGTATCTATTAATTACATCATCTGCCATGACTGGTAAACTTGAAAAGGGAGTCTATGTCTCTATATGTCAACATGAAATGCTAGTGTCTATCCACTGCTCACCATTGGTAGAGCTTGTGAATGTTAAATGCACCTACCACTGGAATTCACCACAATATTACAGTGTGCATACACCACCTCAAGTGGGGTCAAGTCTCAAGTCTGGGCTTCCTAAATTCCATCAGCATGAAGATTATGCAACAATAGGGATGAACATGTTGGATCTTGTTTACATAAACATTCCCAACACATACCTGGCAGAGCCCTGCCCCCCCACTTCGGACACCCAGACCACATTCGTTGTGCCAGTTCAGATACAGGTGAAACAGGTGAAAACTCTAAGACCCATCCATGATCTTCAGGACAGTTCTGAAAACACGTCCTGGGGCACATGTAGAGAAGCTGCAACTGATGTTGTCTCCATCAACCAGGAGGAGTGAACAATGTCAGTGACTGGCTACATCAACTGATACCGTTTCTATCTCCATGACCATTGCTACATGCCCCAACCAGAACTCGTGCATCGCTGCTGAGGTCTATACACTGCTGAAGATTTGTGACGCAACTGTCAGTGCAGATAAAGTGGCCCTGAAGAACAAATTATTCTGGGCTATCAGAGCATCAAGCATCATTCTGAGCATCAACGATAATGAGACATCTCCTACCAGACATGCTGAATCCATGTTTTGAAGCACAGAGCAATGTGGCAGCAAGAAAGCCCTTCATCCAAATGATTAGGTGCTGTGCCTGACCATGGCTGATGTAAGAAAAACTCTGATGAACAACATTCCTGGCACAGTGCTCAGAGGATGTGCAGACCAACAGGCAGATGTTCTTATGGACATCTTCAACATATTCCTGAGCCATCCCAGTGTGCGTCAAAGCCACTACCACTGCTCTCGTGTTGAAGAAGTCCTCAGCGTCCTGCCCCAATGACTACTTTAATGTTGCCTTCATGCCCATCATCATAACGTGCTTCAAGAGACTCATCCACATTAAAAACAGCCGCTACTCTCGTTGGACTTCTCAACAGCCTGAATATCATCCCAATCGTTCTACGGATGCACCACTCTTCATCTGTCTTTTACCCATCTGGATGTTAGAATCATCAAGCCTAATTCTCATCACCAATGCTCAGCACCTGATTGAAAGTCTGATGCTTCTGAGCCTGAAAATATCCTTCAGCAACTGCATCCTGGACTTTCTGACTGGGTGATCCCAGTGAGTCTTGATCAAGATCAGCATCTCCAACACCAGCTCATTGAGCACTGGGGCCACCAGGGCTGTGTGCTCAAAGTGTTGGTCACTTTGCTGACCCACAACTGGTCTATGTGCACAGCTCAAACCACATGATCACGTTTGCCGATGACATGACTGTGGTGGGTCTCATCAGTAGGCATGACAAGTCAGCATACAAACAGTCGGTGCAACAGACTGGTGCCAACAATCTGTCCATGAATGTGGGGAAAAATAACTAAAGAGATGGTGGTGAAAAATATGGGATGATCATTCTCCACTCAAAATGAATGGTGACTATGGAAGTCTTCACAAGCACAAAGTTCCTTGGTATCCACCTCTCAGAAAACCTCACCTGGACCCTCCATAGCCAAACTCATCCCCCTACCACCATCGTTGCCATATTCTACAGAGAGACAATAGAGAGCATCCTGAGCAGGTGCATTACTGTATGGTCTGGGAACAGCTCCATTTCAGACCACAAGACCCTGCAGAAAATAGTGAGGATAGCTAAAAAGGTAACGGGGTCTCTCTTCACTCCGTTATACATTTACAACAAATACTTCCACTGCAATGCTTATCATTTTGATGATCCCACCTACCCCACATACAAACTGATCTTGACCTGACTTTATGCTGTACTCTGGGATCATGCATCCAATTTTCATCCAATAATGTCTCTGATTAAGTGGCCATTTGGTGTATTAGATTAGGCTGAATAAATCATGCATCTAAACTGACCCACTTGCTCAAAGAACAATGCTTCACATGGTCTGCTCATCCAGAGGTAACAAATGAATGAAGTTCTCTTTAAGTACCATTCAAGATACCCAACCACACTTAACACTTCGTCACACGGCAGGAAGTGCAGGGAAACAAACAAACAAAAAAATAAAGCAAAAGTAACAACCACTTGCCTAAATGTAACGCTCGTGTTAATCTGCAGTGGAGGCCAGCTATAAATTCAGGAAAATTTATAATAATAGCCAGGAAGCAAAAGAAGATTTTTAATGAAGGCACTATGTGGTGTCATGGCAGCTACTTCAATATTTATGAGGTCTGTCATCTCACTGTCCCTCCACTGAAGTCCTTCCTTACGGTTATCATTCATGCATGTTTCCTTCCTGGTAGCGTGAAATTATGCCAAATGTTGAGTTTGAATGATGTAAAAGGTATACAAATATATTTGATTTGATTTGATTAAAAGGTTGCATGAATTCTAAAGTGGTTGAGTGGCATTGCTGTGTACGGGACACATATTGGATTTCAGCACCACATATGAAATAATAATAAATTTTATTTAAAAGTGCCTTTCAAGTGACCCAAGGACACTGTACAATAGATAATAATAAAAATAAAAAGTGCACATACAACTTAAAATG
The DNA here is from genome assembly GCF_052324685.1 of Brachyhypopomus gauderio. Classification (NCBI taxonomy): domain Eukaryota; kingdom Metazoa; phylum Chordata; class Actinopteri; order Gymnotiformes; family Hypopomidae; genus Brachyhypopomus; species Brachyhypopomus gauderio. The sequence continues at coordinate 13,285,129 of NC_135216.1, read as the reverse complement.
ACCATAGAGACAGATACATAGTATCATCCATATGCTAGTTTATAAAGATGAGTTTTGAGTCGGGTTTTAAAAACATCTAAAGATGAACAAGCTCACAGTGCGTCGGGAAGACTATTCCACAGCTTTGGACCCGCAACACAAAATGCTCTATTTCCAATGGTGCTTAGCTTAATATGTGGGACCTCGAGCAAATGGAGGCTTGAGGAGCGAAGAGTACGCACAGGAGAGTATGGTTGCAATAGACTACTTAGGTAAGAAGGGGCAAGGTCATGCAAGGATTTAAACACCAACATAAGCAATTTGTACTGTATTCTGTACTTCACTGGAAGCCAATGAAGACGACTTAGGACTGGAGTAATATGCTCCCAAGATCTTGTATGGGTCAGTACCCTAGCAGCAGAATTCTGCACATATTGCAACCTGCTCAAAGCCCGAGCAGGGAGGCCACACAACAGAGCATTGCAGTAGTCAAGTCTGGAAGTATCAAATGCATGGACTATAGTCCCGGCGGCAGTGAGACAGAGGAAAGGGTGAATCCTAGAGATATTTTTAAGATGGCAGAAAGCTGTCCTACATGTGTTGTTGATATGTGAGTCAAACGATAATGAATCAAAGATTAGAATCAAAGATTCAAATCAAAGATTACTCCGAGATTTCTCACTAGTGTTGAGGTAGAGACAACAAAACCAGGGATACAGACAGTAGTGTCACTAAGCCTCCTGACAGTAGCAGGAGAAGCAATTATGATGGCTTCAGATTTATTATTATTTAAGCTCAGGAAGTTCTCAATCATCCAAGCCCTCACATCAGTTAAGCATTTCAGCAAGGCACCAGGTGGCAAGCTGGGTGAAGGTTTAAAAGAACCCATATCTTTACTTTAAATGCCAGATTCAATGTGTGTTTTGGGGTTTTATTGCTGTTCACATTGCCATCCAAGTGACATTTGTCGCTGAGAAAAAGATTTAGGGCACTTTTAGCTGCTATGTAAACACAGCCTAAAGGTCTGGATTTATAGTAGATGTACAGACAGAAAAATAGGTAACCTAGATTCAGAAATCAACTGCAATACAATGTTTAGTGTGATTTTTAAAACACAACAGAGGTCCTATTCTGTGCTTAGCCAAACCACTGACGCATAATAACAAAGTGCATTAGCCACAGGCTTTTGATTAAAAAACCACCAAAAAGATTTACAAAGAAGCATAGGAAATACAATAGGCTGAAAAACCAACCTTGTTCCCATCTTCCCTCGCCTCGGGGTTGATAATTTTGATGAAAGAATAGAAGAGTTGCCGAATTCTGGAGTCTCCCATGAATGCTATTTTCTTACTGTGGAGGCAAGCCTTCGCTTCACTGAAAAGAAACAAAAAATACCTTTTAAGCTTTTTAATCATCCTCTGAAATTGACCATATATGGTGTGAGCAGTGCAAGTGTGGCGCGACTCACGTGTTTTTGTACTTGTGCAACATGCAGCCATATGGCTGCCACACATCGTCCCCTAGAAAGCGTCCGCTGGACAGCAGCCACTCACATGTGTCCCTGCCTGGAGTGAAGAGGAACGCATGCATCAAGTGGCCTTGTGTCCCCTCGGCTTAGACGTGCGAGGCAGTAACAGAGTCACAAGCACGCGTCCCTGCCGTGATGGACACTACGAGCAAATGTAACTGAGGGACACAGCTACAGCCGCTCATTCATATGTAGTTGGCTAGCTTGATAGTAATCACAACGACAGTGTCAGTATTATTATTGCTCCAACATAACCACAGTAGACAGTTAGCTGAGTATCTTCTGACTAATGTGCAGCAGCGACTAGTAAACGCTTAATAAGCTGTATTACTTATATTGTATTAGTAGTGTTCATATATACTCGTGTATAGCTATTGAATTATTAATAGCAGTTGGCTGTACAGCTAGTTTCTACGTTGCTGTCTACAATTTGTAACCTATATGCTTTATATTGCAAACCACAACACAAACTAGCATGCTAAGTGACATTTGACTGGGGGTTACAGCAGCGAGAGGACGAGCTAGCTGGCTAGTCGGCTAACGCTGCAGCTGAAAACACCGTAAAGCGAGGCGGCTCGGAGCCCAATACCTACCTCCATAGTACCGGGAGATTGAGTGGAACACACCGAGGAGAATCACGGCGACGAAGGAGAGCAGTTTTGCATTTTTAATGTTAAAATACTGATTTATCTCCCGTTTGCCTAGGCTGTAGGCCAGGACCGCCATTTTGGCTCCTCCATGACAACAGGCAGATAGACTGCGCTGCGGCGGAGTGGTGGCGGGCGGAACAGAGCCGGACCGTGGCGCCTCTGCGAAGTGCCGCGGTTCACAAGAAGAGTCGGTGGGTTCGGGGGGCTCCTAGCGCTGGCCTGCACCTGGCACCACACCTGAAGTCATGACGGGTTTTCTTTCCTTCATGGTGTTGCTCTTCTGCTTTTTGAACTCGTGGTATTTTTTTTATTACATTGTGTTTCATGTTATAGCGTTTTATTGATGAAGTTTGCTCTTTTTGTTATGGTTTACTATCCAATACAGTTTTTTAAACAATCACTGACAAGTGCATTTACATAAAAGGTTGATCATAATATATCAAAACTAAGCATGTAGATAGTAAAATTATCATTATCATTAATAATACATTTTGTGAACTTTTCACTTTTAGCCATCTTTAGTGCTATAGAACTGGCAGGACCCTCAACAGCAAACCCCTTCAACTCTACGGCAAGAGATTTTAAAAACACAATTTAACCAGCATAATATACAATGCATGAAACGTCCCAATGTGATTCAGACTGCAGAATGATATGTCCTTTGAAGCTGACAGTCTGCAGATGACAGTCAGTCTCCCCTTGCTCTAGCTGCCACCACGAGCGCATGTCGCCACCCACTGGAGGGGTTGCATTCTGCCCGATCCAAAACTCTTATTTTGAAACAGCAACAGCCATCCTGCATATCCTGACTCTACTTGTCACTCCTCAACTCTGAACACCGCACACTACTAGTCACTGTAAAAAAAATGCACATTGGATCTTTTTTGGAGCATTGCTTTTAGACAACTTACTTATAGGGCACAATAACTCTGATTCTAATTCTCATCACACCCTGCTGCACATTACTGACCCTCTTTACTTCTCATGGTGTTGAGGTCTATTCCAACAATGGCTGCATTTGGCCCAGACCTTGTGTTCGATTTGGAAGTTCCTCATGGTGAGCTACAGACATCACTGTCCCCAGATCTGGACCTGCATCCATTATTAAATACTATCAGGCTAATGTATTGTTGTAGTTGAGGTTAGCCTGCAATACAGTGTATTTCTGGTTCTCTTCTGGTTCCAATCAGACTGCCCAGCCAGACTGCCAGCAGCACTGGTGTTGTTCTTCGGGCGCTGGCTGTAATGTGTTTGTCCTTCTACATGCTGCTCCCTATATTAGGCTTATACATTTACATTTATGGCATTTGACAGACGGCCTTATCCAGAGCGACTTACATTTTTATCTCATTTTTATGCAAGTGAGCAATTGAGGGTTAAGGGCCTTGCTCACGGGCCATGACTGCTTATAGCATGATCTTCAGTGCTGGAAGCTTTCACTAATTTGGAATAAGATAACACATGTTTCAGAACTGCTCTGGAATTAATTTTTAAGAAAATGGCTTTAACAGTCATAGATTGTGGCTTAAAACTAGGGTTAGGGTTAGGGTTAGGGTTAGGGTTATCATCAACTATGATAATAATGCCTATGATCATTAGCTCAGAATATCTAGATACACATACAATAATACTCTTTTTTTTCTGAATGGTTAAGCAGATATGTGAACAAAAATGTAAAATAATGATAATCAGTGTATACTTCTGGAGTACTACAAAGCTTGCTAACTGCTCCAATACCATGCCCTCGATCCAGATCTTTCTCCAAAGCCACTCTCTCCATTATCACTATGCACCTGTCTTACCCTTCTATGAGCAGGGTACACACACAAGAACTGACAGATAAACCATGTTGAAATAGTTGCTGAATATAGACGCCCATCAATAAAATAACCCCCTAAACCCTAACCCTAACCCTAAATTAAACAAATTACTTACAAAACCAACCATTTCACTCTGTAAACAAATTTATTAACCTATCATCATATATCACTTATCATGTATCACTCTAATAAATGTAATGAAGCATACCATGAAGCATGAAGAAACAGTTATGAATCAACCCTGAACTAGGCTTTCATAACCCTTCTTTAAACAGTCAGCTTTTGATTATCATCACGTAAAAAATGTTGTCAATAACAAAACAGAAATTTTCCACATAGTCTCAAAAACAATTCTTGACTCCTCTGTGTTCAATGACTATAACCCAAATCTATCACCTTTCACATCTTTACCTTATTGCCACTTATTGTTTCAAAGATAATACTGTACTATAACACTGTAATAGCAGTCTTTATAGTTTAGCATGATTTGATAGTTGTTTACTCTCCTTTGATTATTACAGATTGCTGTGCTGCTCTTAATGCTGGTGATCATGATTCTACTTCTGTCATCTGCAGAACTGGTCTGACTTCTCATGCTCAGTTTACACTGAAACAATTCAGATTCTCTTTAAGTAGTTGTGAATACCATATTATACTTTTATTATACTCCTTAAGTATCGTGCAGTAACTTTAAACCATATTTCCTTCAGAAACAACAACAACTAAACACATTCCTAGGTATTTTATTTCCTATGTATGATTAGGTGTTTCTGTGCATTTAGCACCACCGTGTGTTTAATAATGGTAGTGGTGAAGCCTTCTTGTTGGCTAAACATTTCCATATGCATCAATTAATGATTTATGTCATCACCATTTTAGGATGACTCAAATAATAGTGTGTGGAATATCTACATTTATAAACTGTCATGTCCTCCCATGAGTTGAGAGTTTTCTGGTCAGTTACTATCTGTTTAAACTTTTATGTGACAAATCAGCAAATCTTAGTTTCCTTGTAGATGCTGAAGAAACATTTATGGTGCATTATTAGTGTAAGCAGTGGTATGTCAGTCAAATTGACCCATTTATTTGTCTACAAATACAGACATGATTGGAGAGGATGCAAATTCTGCCTTTTTATTGAATGCAATTGTGAGAAATTGTTTGAAAACACAACTGAACATACAGGGGAGGAAATCTCCTCAAATATTTTGCTGCAGGATCTGAAGTGATAGAAAATGATGACATGTCTTTCTTAGATAAATATTCTCAGTGGTTTCAAGTTTTTGATAATCAAAGACATTCAGATAATCCATTGCTATTTTGCTTTACCTATATGTTTTAGAGTTAAAAGTTCTGAATTAACATGACATACTTCATTTTGGGATTTCTAAACATGTTGTTCTAAACATATTAAAGCACTTAACTCATGGAATGTGGTGTTTTGGAACATTGGACATGCTTTATTTCAGAACTTTTCACAATTTATTTAAACATCTCACATATACAAAATAGGTACAATAAACTTTGTGGTTCATTTTGAAAGAGAGAGACTTCCAAAACCCATTCAAATGGTTGAAATGTGCTGTCAGTATGAACACTGAGGGGGTGGTTGAATGAAATGCCTGAACAAAACAAAAGAAAACAAAAAAACAAACAAAAGAAAACAAAAAACTAAAACAAAACAAACAAAAATAAAAAACAAAAACAACCAAACCAAAAAAAAGTATAAACTGGACAAACATCAGGTTTAGGATTTTTCCACCTGCTTAAAAAATGGGGTTATCAGTGGGACCTGTGCAGTACTCCTCTAAAACAATACAAAGTAATACAGTAAGAGTGGTTCCTCCACAGCTGTATGTGTAGCACCATATATCTCCGCTTCAAGTGTTTGAGCACCTTTGACACAGGAAAGAACACCTGAAGCCTCGGTACCTAACATCTAGGATGTGGATCGGGTTTGGCAATATTATTTTCTTTATACAGGCATGAGGTAGTTTAAACCTTTTGGAAATTGTGGTTTTAAACCTCCTCCTTGGAAGATATACAAAGACCACAAAGTGATGCATACTTTCATTGTTTTTATTACACTTCTTTCATTTTTTACAAAATGATGGCATGTCCCAAACCATGGTGTTTCCCAGCGTGTCTTTGGGCAGATGTATTAATTTGCATTGTGCAATTCTCCTTTCAGTCCATCGGTCCTCTCCGATAGAGCCCAGCTTAAGCAAGTGGATGGGCAGAGGAAATCAGCATTCAGTATAAAAAACAACACAAAGAAGAAGGGCAGAGATTTTTCTTTTTTTCTTTCTTTCTTTCTCTCTTTTTAATTTATCATGAGTCTATTTATTTGAAACAGACTGGGCCAATGTCCAAACCAAACTCTTGATTAGCGCCACCAATGTCCAAAGGTGCAAGGTCAAGGATGGGCAGACGTGATGGTTTATTTGTTCTGTATTCAATGACTGTCTTGCTCCACTGGCCGGTGTGTCTCTGCAGGGGTGTGGCATAAAGGTAAAACAGGCATTAGCATTTTTTTTTTTACAAACATCAATCATCAGGAATTACGTATAAATAGAGAATCAGCCTAAAAGCTACAGTATAATACGATGCTAAAGTGAGTGATTTAATGTTAAGCTGTTAATAAAGACTATTTTGGTGTTTTTCATGCATTGATTGCAGATTGTTATATAAGTGCTGAGATATAAAGAAGGAAGACTTGCAGATTGAACTTACAGTGCAGCCATCCTCCAGAACGCTGTAGGTGAAACGACTGTTGCCCTCTGCTCTGAGCTCCACATCATTGGAGCCCTGCAACAGGACAGCCTTCTTCAGGTTGCCATTCTCAGCGTCCATGTAGGCAATGCTGTTCTTGCAGTGGTAGGTGATGTTCTGGACAGCCTGGTTGGCCAGCAGACGCATGAAAGCCAGCTGGGTAGCCATGGACTGTGTGCTCAAGGTCTCATCATTATAGGCAAACTGGAGAGAATAAGAGCACAGTATGGTTAAGTAAGTATAACACTGTAAGAATCATTCCACAGAACTCCACAGTTGTGTCTAGGCCAATCTCCAGCTTATAAATGGTGACTTATTATATTTATAGAAAGTGATATCAGGCTAGTCAACTTCTCATACTTACTTCAGTGCCACCATTGATGGTTTCGCCAAACCAGACATGCTTCTTCTCCTGGGAGCTTCTGTACCAGTTCTTCTGTGGGATGCTCTCTGGGTGAGCGTTGATGCAGGTCTGACCAGTGGTAAAGTCGCAGTAGGCTTTGATGGCATCCATGCTACAGCCTTGGTTGGGATCGATCCAGTAGAAACCTGCAAAGGAAAACACACAAAAAACAGCATAAACCTACATGAGCCCATGTGTTATTGTGTTAAGATGACTAGACTTAATAAAGAACGATATTAGTCCACATTTAAAGTTCTGAAAATATTGATGTTACTTATTGGGATATGTAAACATTCTTAGTCTGTGCTTTGCCCACTTACCGCTGGTCCAGTCTGGGTGGCTGAGCCTGATGTCACGGCAGGTTCGGGCAGGGTTCTTCTTGGAGCCCTCTGGTGAGAGCAGGTTCTCGATCTGGGTGTTCAGGGACTTGATAGTAGCATCCACTTCATAATCCTTAGCTCTAAGAGAAGCCTGGTCAGCTCTGTACTCATCATAGCCACCAGATACATCATATCCACCTCCAGCAGGACCAGGTGGTCCAGGGAGACCAGGAGATCCAGGTGGGCCCTGCAAATCAAGTGAATACGTTATCCTGTATTCAAGTCAGTCCTCCAGGATATTTCATTGCAGTATAATTTTATGTTTATTTACTAGCAGTTATTACTCACAGAAGGTCCAACATGTCCAGGGGGACCACGTGATCCTGAAGGTCCCATAGGACCATGAGTTCCAGATCTTCCGTCTTTTCCAGGTGGGCCATTGGGACCAGCTGGGCCCTAAAGTTACAGCTAATGTTACTAACACCACCCACCAATCATGGCCCAAGATCTATGTTAATAACAGGTAGGTTACTTACTCTGGGACCAGCGGGACCGGCAATACCTGCAGGACCAGCATCACCAGAGGGACCCTGTAAGATTAAAACAACAACAAATCAAACTCTGAGGCCATGAAGTAATCTATATTGGATACTATGCCACACCACTAGCCAAATCTATTACTAGCATGGTGTCACTCACATTAGGTCCTGGCATTCCCTGCAGTCCAGGATGACCACGCAGGCCCTTCATGCCTCTGTCTCCTTTGTCTCCAGCCACACCTTTCTCACCACGGGGTCCAGCAGGGCCCTGCAACACACATGGAGGAATGCAAAATCTACTGTGAAGCTGTCAGATGTCTGTTATAATGCTAAATGGGTCATTTAGAAAGAACACATCTGTGAAAGAGGACATATGACATGGAGAGGACATCTTTTTTTACTTACAGGTGCACCTCTTGATCCTGCAGGGCCAACTGGTCCAGAGGATCCAGGAGATCCCTGAAGAAAAGGACAGAAAAATAGACTGAGAAAACAATTCTGAGCAAATATAATCTGTATTCTGTATCCGTATTCATAAAGACCTAGACCAAAGTATCAGTAACACCTGAAGTGTCACTACCATACTGATCCAGCAAATTCCAGTCAAGTGTTTAAGGCTTCATTGAGTTGTATAAAGTGCATCAATCTTAGTAATATGCTTAAGTCTTGGACACTTACAGCCTCACCACGGTTTCCGGGTCTGCCAGCAGCACCACTGGGCCCAAGAGGTCCAGCGGCACCAGAAGCTCCAACAGTTCCAGGAGATCCAGGCTCACCACGATCACCCTGTCAGATCACATCAGGTCAAGTAATCCAACTAATATGCTAAGTCTTGCACAATAATTATTTGAGAATACAATTACATGGTCCTGAGTACATTTGCACATCCCCAAACTGTTTAACTGTTTACCTTAATGCCGGGAGCACCAGGACGGCCAGGAGGTCCATCGTTACCTGGACTACCCTGTAGAAGAACACAAAATCAGTTTCCAAATGTGGCTGTGTGGGAAACAAGATCAAAGGAAATGTACAAATCTTTGCAACCTTTAGCCCAAGAACCTGAGTTACAATTTTCAATGTGATTTAAAATGCATAGGGGTATATCCAAGAAACAGATCTAAAGTATCTACAGACATCTGAAGTATGAGAAATAAAGTAGGATCTCTGCATGTTACTCATTACACTAACCATCACCCCACCTTGATATCTTGGTGAAAAGTGAACATTTTTAGCTAGTTTTGTACATAGCAAATCACTGTGTCTATACAACGTACCTCACGCCCGGCCTCTCCTTGAGGACCAGTCATACCGGGCATACCGATGTTACCAGCGGGACCACGAGGACCAGGGGCTCCAGCAGGACCAACTCTGCCAGGCTCACCCTGATCAAAACATCACACTACCAAGTTAGCCATCAGCATGACACTAGATTTTCTATGCACTCTGAAGTTAACTCAAAGTCAGAGCAAAGTCAAATTGATTGTGGAGTCAAATTGAGTTGACCTGTAAAATTGTAGTCAGACACTTACAACACCACCAGCAGAACCGGGAAGACCACGTTCACCTCTGGAACCAGGAAGACCATTGAACCCCTGAGACCCGAGCATTCCCTGAGGTCCTGCAGGTCCTGGTGGTCCCTGTGGTTAGAACAGTGGAGGAACCTCCTTTTAGGTTTCAGGATCAGTTTACTAATAGACTGAGTATGACATGTGGTGTGTGTCAAGTGTGATGCATTTAAAATGTCTGGGAAAATTATAAGAAAATACCATGGCACCAGATTCTCCAGGGGATCCCTTCTCACCAGCCAGACCAGGGGGTCCAACCAGCCCATTCTCTCCCTGAGGTCCAGCAGGTCCAACATCACCACGCAGACCACGAGGACCATCTTTTCCAGCAGCACCAGTGGGACCAGAAGGTCCAACAATACCCTGTTTAGGAATATCCAGGAATGGTCTTTAGTGGAGAATGAGTGCATTCTCTGGTTATGGCATCGTAAGAAATAACGAGGAGCTTCAATGAGCTTTTGATGACGTGAGGTATTAGAATACTCACAGCAGGACCAGCAGGTCCAACTCTTCCAGCAGCACCAGGGAAACCAGTCAAACCCTAGGATATGGACACGTGTGGAATTTGACTCATGAACAATGAATTGTAGAAACAACTTCAAGATGTTCGTATCCAGTTCTGTAAAAACAGGATTAGTGGAAGAGCTTACAGGAGGACCGGTGTCACCACGACCTCCAGTAGGGCCAACAGGACCAGCAGGACCCTAAAGCAAAAGCCAACACCACCACAGGTTAGACAGAAGACAAATCTGTATTGTGAGTAACAAAGCTGAATGTTTGGTATAAGCTTATTGTCACCTCAAAGGAGACACATTTAAGTCTAAGTTTAAGGCCAAACTATTGCTTAGAGTCTTAAATATTTTTACTTTATTGTCAGAAGCTGTGCATCTTCAGTTCTTTTAAAACGTTACCAAGCATTTCACAGCTAAGTTCATCTCATTTGAACTTACGAGTGGGCCAGTGTTACCAGCAGGACCAGCAGGGCCAGGAGGGCCAACATCTCCCTTGGCACCACCTGGACCCTTCTCGCCTCGAGCTCCAGTCAAGCCATCAGCACCCTGCAAGAACCATTCGAGCCATTTCAGTTTTGATCTTGATGAAAATGAAATACTCCATGGCAGCAGTGAAACAGACGTGTGCACTTACAGGGGGCCCAGCAAATCCAGAGGGTCCAGCAGGGCCAGACTCACCACGCTCTCCCTGAAATCAAATAAATGGTTCACAGATAAGGGCCTTTTACATATTGGTTGTACAGTGGATGCAGCATGATGGACAAATGAATTAAAGGAGAGCTTCATCTTGTAGATGTCATACATTTGATCTAAATTGTGGTGTACATAGAAAGGGGTGAGTATGTTGTATCTTGAAGTAAAGAAGCTATGCTTACAGGAGGACCACGGGCACCCGCAGGTCCAGAAGGACCGAAGGAACCAGTTTCACCCTAGAAGAGAGTAAAGGCAGTGCCACATTATTTATGAGCTGTGAGAAGACCACAACATTACATGAGTCACTGAAGGAACTCCAAGGAACTCCCTTGCTATTTCTGTCAGGGTGGCTCCAGGGTTGTGCCATCTACCTCTATCGGGGGGAGCTCACGAGCCAGTTCTTGTCAGCGCAATCAGCGGTGATGACCTGCACCTGTCTTTCTCCCTACTTAAGGAAGACAGATGCAGTGTCTCACCGCTGAGTTGTTTGTAGCTTCACGCTATGCGGTAGCAGCCAGCCATCTTTCTCAGTACCGTGTTGCGTTGTCTTGGTGTCTCGTCACCTCTCTGTCTCTCTCTCTCTCTCTCCGAGTATTTTCACTCCTGTGCCATTCTTTGGCCTATCTCAAGTTTTCCTTTGCTGTTTGTTCCTCTGTCCAGTTTTGTTGGTTATTTTGGGAAGGGTTTTTTGTTTTTGTTTCTCTCACTTTAGAGAGCCAGCTACTGCCCCTGGTGTCCTGAGTTTGCTTACTAGTTTTTGTTTTTGTTTATTCCTCTCGCATTAAGGTTTTTGCATCTTTTCTGTTATTTCTCTCTACGATCCCGTGCCGTGAGCGGTGTTTTTTTCTTTCCTCTCGTTTCCTGCATCGTTTTGGTGAAGGTTTCAGTCCTCCATATTTTTTGTGGTTTGTCACTTGGATTCGTCCGTTTCTGTTAAAAGCCTCGCAGTGCTTTTACTTCTGTATAAACCACCGTGTCACAATTTCAAGAGATAAATGTTTCAAGTGACAGTACTGACTTAGAACACTACAAATTGGTATACTATTGGTATTTTTTAAACACTAAAATGCCATTCTAAACTCAACACAGTTCAGTTCTTAAAGTCAGTGTTTTCTATTTATAGTGCAGTTTAATGAGGCTAATTTGTATTTAGGACAAGTCATATGATTCATTGCGTAAGGGTCACTGAAGATCAATGATCAGTGATGTCACTGGATCAATAATTGCACAGATCACACAATTATGATGAGCAGTCAGTCCACAGGTTATTAAAGTATTAAAGCAGTTCTGTAAGCAAATCTGTACTAATGTTGCTTCTAATTAAGGCTTACAGGTATACAGTACTTCCTATTTATTCAGATTTATGTCAGAAATGAATGACAAGCCATCATTGCTTTACGGTATTAGTTTCAGCAGTAAAAAATAAAACTGGTGTAAAACTTTACCACAGATGAATATTATTATTTTAAATATGAATTCAATAAACAGTATTAAGTACATTTTAAGTGTTTTTGCTATTATTGCCTTCCTGTTTAGTTGACCCCACTGGTTTCTACATCCTTTCCAGCAGATGGCAATACTGAGGTATTACGGGTTTGATGGCCACTGTGCAGATAAAAATTTCCAGAGGTGAAAGGGTAAAATTTCTCAGAAATGGAGCTAGAATCAAATGTCTGCTCAAAACAGTTATTGGACTCCATATGGATCATCTTGCTGGCCTCTTGAGGTATTCAGAGTTCCACAAGTTTAAGATGTCTTGTCCAGTATTATGTAGCTATTAATGTAATTTTTATGTCTCATAAGTCATACAAGATCCACAAGGAATTAAATTGTTGCAGTATCAAACAATGTAAGTCCAGTATAATTCTGCCATAAGGTTATTGTAAATATTTGTCAGCACTCAAATGTAAAGTAGGGAAGTGATGAAATATTCTTTACCTTGTCACCATTAGCACCAGCGGGTCCAGGAGGGCCACTAGGACCAGGAGCACCCTGATCAACACATAAAAAGCCTGTTAAGTTGGTTGCAGGAGACATTTATATAAAAATGTTGGATAAACACATTTATAATATAATATTTGTAATATTTCTCTGTATGTGTTTGTAACTTACACGGGCACCATCTCTTCCAGCATTGCCTTCTAAGCCTCTGTATCCAGCCTCACCCTATTTGTGAAACAGATGAAACAGTACCAAATTTTAAGCCTTAAACATTATATACTTTGTCAGACACTAAAACATTGCAATTAGAAAACTGGTTCGTGCTGTATTGCATGTGCAAAAGTCAGCTCCTGAGAAATATCATTCTATGAGTAAGCTAGAAACATTCTTGACCTAGAACAAATGCTTGGGACTCAAGTATGCACGGCGCCATGTTAGGTGGGCAGACGGCTCTCCGGGACTGACCTTCTCACCCTTGGGTCCGGGGGTACCAGCTCCACCACGCTCACCAGGCATACCAGCAGCACCCTGATGCCCTGGAGCACCAGCAGGTCCAACAGCGCCTGGCTCACCCTGAGGAGAAACAAAGGTTTTGTTTTCTATATTCAAAACACAACTGTCAAACAATAGTATTCTCTTTGACCTTTCGTTCATTTTTATTATTGTTGTCACTTCCTCAGCTTCTGAGTGACATCCCATGCACTACATTTCCCATAACCCTCCTGTTTATTTCTTATCCCACGACTGTTAGTTGCCCCTGCGTCTCACTGTCTACCTTATCCCTCCCTATGAATGCTGTCTCTTCTTTGTTGTTGTGAAGTCTTTGTTGCATTGTCTTACATGTCTGAGCTGTTCCTGTGTGTTTACTTACACCCCCACCCCCACCTGCTCTGTTTTTGGTGTGTCTGCCTGCTGTTTCTGCTGTTGTGATACTGACCATCATCATCATTTTGACCCCGATGAAGGACCTGCCCCTTCTGCACCAAATCACTGAATTTTACCTGGAACTAACTCTCCTGAAATTGTCTCCTGACAAGTTTATTAATACTGCACATTTAACAAAATATCTAGGATCATAAAGTGGGGTTTCCAAGTCATGCACTACATATATTAAATATTATTGAATGCAGCACCACAGATAACAGGTTACCTTGCTTCCATCAGGGCCAGGAGTTCCAGCAGGTCCACGAGCACCAATGGGTCCCTGGGCACCGGAGGCACCAGCAGGTCCAGGGTTGCCACGCTCTCCCTAGAAAGAAACCAGAGGGTGAAGATGGTTCAAAATTCCCATTTTAAATTGGACATTTGTCTTTGGGTTACAAATTCATGCAGTTCACAATATCAGCCAAAGGTTAGATACCTTTACACCAGCAGGTCCGGACACACCATGATCTCCGGGGATACCCTACAGAGATGTACATTTATAAATGTAAATATTTATATGGTTTACATAATCAGATATATTTCAGTGATGTCAGTGATACCCTATAGCAGTTATTAGCACATTTATACCTAATGTTGTCTAAAGTATTGTTTTATGGCATCAAACTACAAATTATTTACATTACTCTGAGCTTTGTCATTCTATTACTGGGTGTTAACAGTCAATAAATACACAAGGTATCACTATAGGTCTGACTTACAATAATCCATCACATGCATATGGGAAAGATATGCTCTAAGGTTTAAGAATATCAATAGACTAAGATTATTCATAGATTAAGATGATCAGTGTAAGAACTCACTCTGTCTCCAGGCTTGCCAGTCTCACCAACAGGTCCAGCAGGCCCAGGGAGCCCCTGTGATGATGAGAAAAAGATCATGAATACAATAACCCACTCACTAAAAATAACATTCATACAGTAGATAAAAGTATAAGGAGATACAAATTATTACATCAAAGATGCAGTCAGCGGAACATTTAGTTCACATGAAATTTGTTGGACACACTTAATGAATAATAAAGATTTCATACATTCCCCAATGTATGAAATTTGCCCATTTTGCTCCAGCAGTTTGGCAAGGATTTTTGCATAAGCTGAGGTTTTAGCATAATGAATCATGTTAATTAATGTTGCTATTAAAGGGTAAAATGTCTAGAAATCATTTATTACAACATTATTTTCTGACCTAAGCCTGGGTGAGTGGATTTAGGTCTAAACAAGACCAAAGAATTAGTAAGTGGGAAATTATCTGCTGAAAATGATTGTTTTCCGAGTCCCCTGAGTGAATATGTAAGTGAGTGAGATACATACCTGGAAACCAGGAGCACCGGAGGGTCCCTGCTCTCCTTTCTCACCAGGTCCACCCTGCAGACAGAAGACGAATCACAATTAACATCAAAAATCCCATATCAACTTGATGGGTTTGGAACAACTTGTGCAGGTCTACGTACAGCAAGTCCAACGGGACCGGCGGGGCCATTGTTGCCATCAGGACCAGGGGCACCCTAGAGAGAGAAAGACAAGCAATTCAGATGGGGGGACAATTTTAGTACCAGCAAAATATCAGTTAGTATTGACATTAATATGAAGCAATTCAAGGTGCTTACTCTCAGACCAGTAGGACCAGCGGGTCCCTTGTCTCCGGGCTTGCCGGGCTCACCCTAGAGACAGACAATTGGAGTAGGATGAATTGCACTGTTTGTTAATCCATACACTTACAAAGAATTCAGCATTGACTTATGTATATGATTTTCTTGTGTTGATGTTTGGCTTGCTGCTATTAGAGTAATTGCAATAATATTAGTAGTAATATTTGACAAAAAGAATTGTCAGTACTCACAGAGGGTCCTTTAGGACCAGGGAATCCAATATTACCAGGTTGGCCTCTGGGTCCGGTAGGGCCAGGAGGGCCAGAACGTCCATCTTGGCCAGCTGCGCCCTGAAGAAGGTGATGGGTGGAAAACGTTATTGGAAGATTGAAGATGTGGAGTTAGGGTTATGGTGTGAGTGTGTGTGTGTCTTTATGGACACTTACAGCGGGTCCCTCCTTTCCTGGGGGTCCAGCACTTCCAGGGCTGCCAGGTAGACCCTGTGTTTAGAGACAGAGTGAATATGGAGCCCTCTTCAAACCTCCTCTTGCCCAATCACATCACTGTATCATAATGTTGTCCATGGTGGATTTACAGCATAATACCTCTGAGAACCTATATGACTTATTATATTTATTACATTTATTTTAAAAAATGAAATATTCTGCCAAGCATTGTATGTTCCTGGCCCAGGTGAAATACTTACTCTGGCTCCAACCAGCCCAGCCTCACCAGCACGGCCAGAATCACCAGGGGGTCCGCGGGGTCCAGCGTTGCCAACAGCACCTCTTTCTCCAGGCATCCCCTGGAGGAGTAAGGTCAGAGTTCATCACTGCCGGAAGGCCAGCATTTTAATATATTATACTGTTCCAGTCTTCACATTTTGCTGCAGGAGTTTTACACATATCCATATCTGTCCATTACAGCCTTGTCATTTGCCAAAGATACTTCACACATCAATATGACCTTCAAATCTATTTTACTGTCAAACATTCTCTAATTATGACTAGGCACTTGTTACTACTTGTTGGATGGTGGTCAGGGATCTATAATGTCACAGTAATCTCACCATGGGGCCAGCACGACCACCCATACCAGGCAGACCACGAGTTCCAGCGGCTCCCTACGTAAGAAGAAGTCACAGAAGTCAGTAAATCTGCACATGCATCTTAGGTATCCCCTATATATAAACCCAGCATCAAGGGGGAATATTTAGCCCCATATGGTTTTCTAAGGATTTAGTCATTTGTTTTTAAGGATTAATTCGTTAAAAAACTAGGACTCACTCTGGCTCCACGCAAGCCAATAAGACCAGTAGCTCCTTGCTCTCCAGTGGGGCCTCTCTTACCCTCCTCACCAGCAGGGCCGGAGGGGCCTTGGGGACCAGGGGTGCCCTGAACACAACAGTCAAAGAGGTCAGGAGGGCGGGACTAAGAAAAGTCGTGTGGTTTAGGACAAAGTGCATGCTGCTGATCACTGATGATGAGTACTTACAGGCTCACCCTTGGGACCAGCATCTCCCTTCACTCCAGAAGGTCCAGGGTCACCCTATAATTAAATAAGCAATAAAAAAAGATACACATGAAATGTAGATGCTAATAAAGATACGGTGGCTTTGATCTAGCTTTATAGATGAAGTCCCATCTAGGTGGGGCTTGTGTGAAAATATATGACGTGGTCAAGTCAGGTTAAGTTTGTTAAGGCTGAACTTACAGCGAGACCTCTGGGGCCAGATGGTCCAGAAGGTCCCTGGGGGCCAGGGCCTCCTCTTGGGCCAGGGAAACCAGGAGCACCAGCAACTCCAGGAGCACCCTGCCAGAGGAGAGAAATCAAATAACAGACCCATTAAAGCCAGCAGATCTACTGAACAACAAAACACATTTAGGAACCTTTATCTAAAGATGAGAAGACAGCATTTCATTTTAAAATCTAAACTGTAATAGCTCAGTAATTAACCTTAATTTTTTTTTTATCAATATCGGTCCATGTTATAAAGAAATAACACAGCTGAGGTCATTTTCATCTAATTCCTGAATAAAAGATTTCCAAAAGCCATACCAATTTTTTGTCCACATCCTTAACTTAACTGGTGGTCAACCCATTTCATGTGTACTAATAACATATGTTTCCAATCCAACCATATCAGGTCTTACCATCTCTTTGAGCACACCAGCGTATATGGTCCAATTTGCTGTGTAGTAAATATGGTGCTCACACCAGCTAACATTAGCTTAAAGTACGCAGCTAATGGCCAGCTTCTGTGCTCTTATAACAGTCCTGTGCATGTTTATGTTATCAGACATTTAGGACATATCAGACATTATCTACTGTGATGTTGACGTAACATTTGAGACCGTTAGGGCTGGAAGGTTATTCAGCCACAGGTTCAACAGCAGTACACCTGCTCACACGTGCATATCCTGTATGGACTTTCAGAACCTCACCATGAGGATGAACTAAGGGTGCTACAGGGCTCAGGTTTTATCTCCAGAGATAAAGGTATTGCTGTGACGTGTGTCTGGTTAAAAGAACGTTGCAATCAATACTTACAGCGGCTCCCTTAGCACCATTGATTCCATTGGCACCAGGATTTCCCTACAAGGAGGCAAGCAAAGTGTGTCAGAGTACGTTTTTCTCAAAACAACACATTGCTTTATTGAAGTGTAAAATAGTGTATATACTTACAGCGGGACCGACTGGGCCAACAGCACCATTGGGTCCAGGCTCTCCTCTCTGCCCCTGAGGTCCACCTGGGCCAGTTGGTCCAGCAGGTCCGATCTCTCCCTGTCAAACATGGAGCACTAATGATGAGCTCTCAGTAAAAACATCAGTAGTGCTATTACTGGATTCTTTTTATACTTAAGCTAACGTGAATTTTATATTCCCAAGAACCCTATAAGAATCACTTATGCCATAAGAAATATTTGACATATCTTTATGATATTAAAACAGGTTAAATACAAAATTGTAAATGAATTAAAGGGGCATATTAAAAAATATATGTAATCATGCTTTATAATAAGCAAATAGAATTTTTTATAATATGTTATAAATATGTTATAATATCCAACTTAACACACACAAAGCCATTGTCATATATGGTTTACAGACATGGGCGATCAAAGTAAATCAGAGACAGTTATATTAAACAGATGTTCAAATATTGTGCAAATAATACCAATTTTTCTCAGGCTGAAATCTAGAACAGATTTACTTACTTTAGGACCAGGAGAACCAGGGAAACCTGGAGGTCCAGCGGATCCAAGAGGGCCCTGGGAGAGAAGATCACAGAAGGACAGCGTTGGACCATGAGGGTTTGGCTTTGATGTGGAGAGGTTGAGGGTTGAATACTAAATTAAGTACATGTGTTAATGTAGAAATACTATACTCACAGCAGGGCCGGCAGGACCAGTGTTACCATCAGCACCACGAGCACCAGCTGGACCACCAGGACCAGCACGGCCTCTCTCACCAGGCAGACCACGAGAACCCTAGAGAAACACACACGTGTACATGTGTTATGAGAGAAATCACGAGACACTAGTCTGTAAGCAGACCCATTATAGGGATGACTCACTCTTTGTCCTGGTGTTCCATTAGAACCATGAGCACCGGGCTCGCCCTAAGGGGGGGGATGGGGGGGGGGGGGGGGGGAGTGGGTTAAGGGGCAAAGGTTAAAGATCATATGTGACGAAACATGACTGAGACAAATAGACAAATGTGGCATAAAGTACAGACTTGCTTTACTTTAATAATAACAATTTATGAATGAGACCATCACTTGTACAGTGATACTAGCCTATCTGCCTCCACTGGTTTATGATGTGAGTTTTCCGGTTGTTTCTCGGTGTACTGTTACCTTAGGGCCAGCACCACCAGGCTCTCCTTTACGTCCATCAAGACCATTGTAGCCCTGTGACAGAAACAAACATTCATTACTGACAAGTTCCATACATCTCACCAATTAGGCCTGCTTCCTCTGGTCACACTTTAGCCTTGAATGTGATTTTTGAAATATAAATGCACTCCATGTCCGTAGGGTGTCTTATAAGATAAAACAAAACAAAACAAACACCTTATCAGGTGTTCTGCGCTGAAAAAAGAAAGTAAAAAGTACTATTTGTCACTCACTCTGTGTCCCTTCATGCCAGGAAGTCCAGGAGTCCCAGGGAAACCACGAGCACCCTGCAGAGGACAGAGACGACCAAATGACCATTACAGTCTAGCAATTAAACATTCAGAACAGTTTCATTTCTACTTCACCTCTTTTTTTTTACCACATCAGAGACTGATCAGTGTTGCAGTATAATGACCATCACAGACACAGCAGTATCTGGCTAGGACACATTAGGCTATCGCACTGCTAATCAGCACAACATATAAATGTGTATGTAACACTGATGGAAGTCCTGATATAAGACGGCCCTCTCTAGCCATGTCTAACATCAGCAGCACATCCTTCAACCTGTTCTAGCCTGCATGTTTATAGATGTTGCCTTTACCTGAGCACCGGCAGGTCCTCTGTCTCCAGGCTTGCCTGGTCTGCCATTGTTTCCCTGTATTAAAGTTACCAGAACATGCACTTAGCAATTATACACCTTTACACTGATTTACTATGAGTGATAGAGGGTTTTTTCTGTAATTACAATCAAATTAAGGTCTATGGCATCTGATTAATCTTTTAAGAGTGTATCATTTTACTCACGTCTTCACCAGCTTTGCCTGCAGGTCCAGGGGGCCCACGAGGTCCAACTGCACCCTGTGTGAAGATGAGAGGGGAAGGAGGAGAATGAGTCAAGTCACTTCCATGCTTGTCTGGGCCATTTTGGACCCAGTGGTGTCATAGGAACAATCTTGTGTTCTTACAGCCTGGCCGGGCTCTCCGGGTTCACCAGCATGTCCTTGGAGTCCTTGGGGTCCCTGCAGCACAAAGGTCATCAAAGGTCAGATGTCTGCATGTGTACCCATAATTCAATAGGAGAACAACCACAGGAAATACCACTTACAGGTGCACCGGGAGGTCCAGCAGAGCCTCTGGGTCCCATCAGACCCTTTAGAGAAGAATAAGAATGAGTCCATGAGCATTCGTTCATGTATAGTGTATGGACAGCCACGGCTGACAGTCCTGAAGAAGGGACAGGACCACTGAGGCTGACTGCCAATGGGATGTGTTGTTCATCGCAGGTAACATGTCAGGTGCTCACCATAGGGCCAGGGCCAGGTTCAGGTCCTTTAGCGCCATCATACTGAGCAGCAAAGTTCTGTTAAAAGGCAAAGCAAATTACCCTGTTCAGTCACTTAGCAAGATAAGAAAATATTAATCTCAATAAAGATGGATTTATGTGGAAAATATGCTTGGCCATCAAAATAATTAATCAAAAATATTTGTTATCGAATTACTGTAATGGATGTCAGTGCAATGTAAACACAGTCACTTTCACACTGGAATCCATTCAAGTTCAAAAGGTCAAAGGTCAATTGGTAATCAGGTTGGGAGGAGGTTATGAGATGTAAAGATTTGTGAAGTATTAGAACATCAGTACCAGAGCAATTACGTTTCGTGCAAATGGCATGAAAACATGAAGTTAAGGTTTTACTTACTCCACCAAGACCAGGGGGGCCGGGAGGCCCAGGAGGCCCAGGAGTTCCAGGTCTGCCAGGTCTGCCATCTGGTCCTTTAGGGCCCTGTCAATGAAAAGACAGCAGAATTAGAATGATCATGTCCAAACTGTAGAAACATAGTGTCATGAATAGCTTTGACTGAGATTAGCTCAGAGATCAAAGGTTGTACATCTCTCCTGCTGTGGTACTGACAGGACATTTAGGGACTTGTAAAGGCACATTTACTGCAATATTGTCATTATGTGATTCACAGGGACACAAACTACTACGTTGCTTTCCTTTCAATTCTTGTTGTTTTGTTTCTTGCTCTTGTGCTTTTTATATACTGAAAATACAGACTGATGGTTTATCATCCAAAAGAGAATCTAAGAAAATAATTTGATGTAGTTCCTGTACTTGAGGACTCTGTTTCTTCGTCACTCACCCTGTCACCCCGGGGTCCTTTCTCTCCCCTAGGGCCCTATTGATGAGAAACAACCATTACCAAACTCAACAAAGCCAGCACAATGATTGCAATCACACCCTCAGCCTGCACAAGCCTTGAGACTACATGCTTTTCCATGATATAGCATAAATTAGGCCTAAAACTAGCTTTAAGGCCCTGTGCTGAGATTTCAGAAGTGACCTTACATACAACTGCGAATGCATGCATTGGAGATCAGTCTCATTTTGGTGGGCATGTCGTATAATAATGTGAACTATGCTTGACTCAACTAAACATGAGTCCCATGTTCAGACATGCAACTCTCCAAGCACCAGCACAAACATAAGAAGTAATGCTCACCTTTACATAAGCCTGGACAGAAAGGAAGATAAATAAATGCAAGATTTATTTATTCCAACTTTCCAAGTTTCTTATGTCATTTTATGTGTAGGACTATGTGAGCAGCTTTTGCTTGGCTGTGATCTCATTAAGATCCATGCACATTAGTGACCTCTACCATCACACTACATGCACATTCCTTCATTCTTCACATGCTTCGGTAATGGATGTTAGAACAAAATGTACTGAAAAAAGATGCTTAAAGGAGTTTACAGGCCTCACTTAAATACAGAGTCACAAATTGAGATTTAATGCATTTAATGCATTTGTTAACTCCTTTAAACACCTATAAACAAAAGAGACAAACAAACACAGATTTGTTCTTAAATTTAGGCAACCAATCCGCCCCAATCTCAAATACAGTGTTTTAACAATGTACTGTACACAGTACTGTACAGTGTACAGTAATTCGGTAGCTGTTCTGGGGTAGATGAATTCCTGGGCCATGTTGATTTTATGCAGAAGCCTCCCCCTCAGAGAAGCATGTGAAAAGGGTCATTGTGCCAGGGCCGTCTGCCCAGCCCGGGTGGGTAGGTTCTGGTTTCACTGACACTCGCCTCAGCCAATAGAACCTTCATGCTCTTCTTGTCAGGGAAAAATATCAAGCATAGTAGAAATATCGTAAAAGCACAGAATGCTGCAGCGTATTTGAGATTGGTCAAATTGGCAAGAATCTTTTTACTGAATATCAACTAATCTGGAAACACACAATGAGGTAAGAATTTTTATTGCTTGACTAAAGAATAAATCCATGCAAGTGTACTGACCGCTGGGTGAAGTAACAGAGGAGGAGACAAAAATGGAGAGGGAGAGGGAGAGAGAGACAGAGAGAGAGAGAGAGAGAGAGAGAGAGAGATGATAAAATTATCAATTAGAAAAATAAATATTTTTCTGAAATACTTTTAGCAATCTTCTAAAGATATGAAACAGGAATAAATTTAACCCAAATGTGTCCCATGTGTAAATGAACAAAAGCAGAGTGACATATTGATATGTCTCATTATTTAACTGTAGAACAACTGTGTACTACTAAGAAGTGTAATTTGAGAACTGTGGTATGGGCCTTGTTGTTATTGCCTGTTTTAAAGTAATGTAAAGTGTGGAAGTTCTAAATGTATACTTTTAAGTGTTGAAGCAATCAGGTTAAATAATAAACACCTAATTCTGAAGAATGCTGTATATATAAAAGCTATGGGTATCGATCATTGCGTCATTTTGACTAAAATCCTCTAAATGTATTTCAATTGAAGAGGCAGAGATGTCTCATAATTGAAATCTAAAAATATGGGTACAGTAAAATCCCTGTATATTACAGATAGCAGCAATGCAATCCTGAAAGGATACAATTACAGATGCTATTGTAATAATGCTATTACAAACAGAAGGACCACCTCTGCTATTACAAGTATTACCAATAACAACAATATTAATGTGTAATTCAATTTAGTAATAGCACAAAACTATGTAAATATCTAAACCTAAAAAACTATTGACACATTAGTGATTTACTGAAATACAAAAATAAATGTTGGAGCTCCCTTAAACTGCAAGTGTTGTTCATCTGCATAGGCCTTCCGGTCAGGATACCTGTAACCGGGACACCGAACTGCCAAGCGTGATCCTTGACCCTTCAAGGAGGGGTTATTTTGAACGGTAAAAATGTTCTTCACTTTGATGTCATGTGATTGCTTCTCCACTAGATGGCGCCTCTGAGCATTTGGGGGTGTCTGTGCGAGTCTAATTGTACCACAAAGCACATTTTGAAAACTAAAATAAAAACTTTAAAATTTCGATCAAATATTTCAATTAAAGATAAACTCAGAGTATGGCTCTAGATGCGATATTCCCGTTAAAACGAAAGTGAGTTAGTCCTGAAATTGAAAATTTGCTCATATAATAGTAAAAAGATCGCTTGTTTTTTTACTATTCAGCCTTTTACATTTGCTTACATTTTTTTTACATTTACGCACTTTATTTACCAACTAAATAAAATAGATTACTTAAAAATGCAGCCAAGATATGCTATTAAATACTTCGACCAGTAGGGGGCACGTTTTGCTATATCTATGATTTAAAAGTTCATGCTACCAGAGCCTGGGACAAAAGATGAAGTCCAACGCCCAACATTTTAAAGAAAGCTAATTATATTCGCTTTATTGTCATCTATTCTCATTATTATCTACTCAATGCAGAGTAAGTTACTCAGCTACGTTTTGCAGTCGTCGGTGCTGGGAAGTTTAACTAAGTGTCCTCATTTCCTAAATGCAAAAGATGAATATATCCATGGAAAAACGAAGAATCCTTTAAAAGTGCAAGAATCCTTTGGATTTTTACAGTGGATAGCCAATGGCACACTCCCTCAGATGTGGGTCTAGCTGTCCTTCAGGTCATCTCCAAGCACAGGCGTCAATAACCACCCCAAACAAGTGAAGCAAATCCACACGAACTCAGTGAGCAGAGCAACAAACGAGGCTCAAATTCCTTGGTAAGAAAAAAGCATTTTTACAACTTACACTGGCATGATGCTAGGTATGAAGTCACTGCAAGCAGCAACAGAATCCGGGTATCCACAAAGCTGAGCATGTCTAGTCAGACACGCAGACTCCTTGTCCCGCTGTGCCTGGTTTAACTACTTCAAGCAGGCATACAGTTGTGGTGACGAAAGTAACTCCAAACTTAGCAGGAACCTGCTGCCGTGATGCTAGAATAATAAAGTCCAATCGGCCCTATTTATATGGCAGGAGGTTCCTTTGACTGCGTGTCAAAAGGCAGCCCGTGGACCAATGGGAGAAGAGAAATTCTATCTGACTCTCATCCTAGGACGAGCCGCGGTAGTCATGTGGTCCCACATCCCTGCCTACCTCCACAAACTTTGGCAGTTCACACACAATGATGACGAGTGCAACGTTTTAATTAGATCCATTCTTTTGAGGACGTGGACATCGTCGGGCTTTTAACTCGCATTTTTCTCAGGCTTCGCATTAGGTCGCATCACATTCATGGGACGTCCGAAACTCTAAATGTCGAGGCTGGACACTTGGGTTCGCGCTTTTACGCGGTGCCCTGGTCCGTTTAAACACGCCGGGAGCGAACAGGAGACCGTCAGACGCGGTCCGACAGGGTTCAGACATGAACGGAGACAGGAGCGTTATACACGGATGGGTTTCCTTAAATTGTTTGATTGCGCACTGGATTCGTTTGCAAGCTAGCATGTATTCGCTTTCTTGTATAATTAACAATTACACGCGTTTTAGATCGCTGTCAGTGTCTTTACATAATGAAACAATGCAGGCAGCTAAATACATTATCTTATTTGGCACCTTACATGTGCCAGATAAGAGCTCTGTCCATATTTTCTGAGACATACAACTAAATAGGGCTGGTATGCAAGTAAAGGTTAAAGGTTGAAAAAGTAAAAAAATAAAAACTTTTGGGTGTTTTCTTTAAAGACTTCAGGCATGCGGGATACATCCACCTTCAGATGTGAGAGTGAGTGGCTCAGCTTGAAGCAGGCCACAGGACCAGACACGTCCGCTGCCTCTCTGCACCTCTGAGGCCCTCTGTGGAGGCTGAAACTGGAGACACGAATGTCTCTTAAGCTTACTGCTGGAAGGATCCGCTCTGCCTCATTCTGTGTGTGAAAGACTCAAGCAAGAGCAAGAGCGCTCATGATCGCACACCGTTTATGATCCACAGAGGTTTAAAGCAGTTTGCATGCACTAGTGCTCATTTAAAGTCTGACATTTTGGAGTGCATGTAATACAACCCACTTGCATTAAGGCTGTTTATGGCGTTTAATGAACCCTTCTTCCTTTGTCATTCATTAGAGAATAAAAACATACTGCTGGGCTTGTGGCTTCACAGTGTGTCCCATTTCTACATGAAATGACAGTGATGTGTCAGTGTGATACTCATCATATGCACTGTGTAACTCTCCTCACTTGGCTTGTTTAAGGACAGACTCGATGCTTACTCTTCTCGCCCTCTGAGGAGGACCCGCTGCGTGTAAATGACGCGCTAGCTGGGAGGCTCTGTCTGCTCTTAACCATAGGTGACTTTTACGAAGTGCAGAGGGCTATTACTGCCTTCCGACTGTTTCATTGGTTAATTGGATGGGAAGGGAAAGTTCATGGACTACGTGTACATAACCAGCTTCCTAACACAGCATGAACATTAGCCACCCACACTGTGCCTTTTGCTCCCTCTCTCCCTCTCCCTCTCTCTCTTCTCCCCTGTCTCTTTCTCACTTGTCTATCTCTCTTTCTCATGCTCTCTCTCACACACACACAAACACAGGGGAACAACTTCCCTAAGTTTTCCTTCAAAAATAAAATGAACTGATGTTGGTAGTTATTAGCTTTTAAACTATTTTGTCTTGATAGATATGAATGACAAACACTTTCAAAGATTTGTTAAAAGGTCTCTTCCCCAATATATTTGTATTTTTTCATGCTTCATGGTTTATCATTTCTGCGGATACATCTATTTTCTTGGTGTATTACAGAAGATTTATTAGGCCTAAAGAATCTGACCAAAAGAAAAACATGCTTTCTCAAAATGGCGTCCACCTTATTCTTTCTTCCATTGGTCTTATCCTCGATGTGCCAGAAAAATATTAGTCACTGCTGGAATATCCAGACAAGCTGCCTGAAGTCAAAGCAGGGAAAGTATTAAGGGGGAGGGGCATGTAAGAGGAAATGTGTTTCAAAGATGGCCGAGAGCATCCCAGCTCTGCTCCGTGTTCTCCAGAGCAGGCAGGGCAGCGTGGAGAGGAAGGGACTGCTCGCCCAGGGCACCGGCGTCCCCGGGAGAAGCCAGCACACATTCACATATCGGGTGAGGCAGCTACACCATCAAAGCTTTCAGACTTCATCACACAGTGCAGGCAGAGAGCCGCAGGGTTTCGGTTTCTTCAGGCTCTGTGTGAAGTTATGCACATGTCTTTGTATTTGGGATACATGTGTAAGAGTTTTTTTTCTGTCACTATAAAGCCTTGATTCTAAGACATGAAAAAAAATCTCATGTCACAGTTGAAGCTCTAACGATGAGTCCTTATAACATTACTATAACTGTAAGGCCTACTCGTTATTTTTTTTACTGGATTTCATGCATCACCAAACATGGCCACGAAACAGGCCATCGACCTCCTGCAGCATCAGCTCCTACAGCAAGTTTGACCATATGCACTGACTGGTTTCATGGCTGGAGCATGTGTTACCCCTGACCCAGGGCAGCAGGAGAGACAGGAGACTGGCTGAGATCACTGGAAGATAATTAAACAAAAGTGAGTGAATGGTGTGAACAAATGAGCTAAGCTAAAGGGACATGGGTTCAATGTGAGATGTGGGTTTAATGTGAGATGTGGGTTTAATTTGAGACGTGGGTTCCAAGTGGAACTGCCAATCAAATATTTTTTATTACAACATTGGAAAAATGTTAGCCACTCCAATTTTCAAAGCTGTATGCAGAATTGATCATCTCATCTACATCCCATATCATCCACTTATGATGAAGAGCATTAAATGGATACTTATAAACTAAACTAAAGTCTATTTTACAGTGAGAAGATGAATTACATTAGAAACCTTCAGTGCTGAGAAAGTCCTAATCACTGCTTCAGTGCTGTAGATGGAGCTTGGATCGACTCCTCTCGCTCAAACAATGTCCGCCATTTTGTGCTCCGCACGCTTCTGGCCAGGGCGGCATGCTGTGGCGTTCCAGATGTGCTTGTCTCTGGTTGGTGGGGAGCAGCCTGATTGTCTCTGGTTGGTGGGGAGCAGACTGAAGCTCTGCCTCCCACAGCTACAAGGAAAAAGGGACAAGCAGATCATGTGGTAGCTTCATGCACCTGCCAACCAGCTGCTGCACGTGAGCGCCAGACGCGAGTCCCACGCGAGCGCTAGGTCCACAACACGCTTCTAATGCAGTCACACACAAGTGCTGCCATTCCACGACACACAGAGAGACAAAGTTTAAACTGATCAGCGATGTGGAAGGGACATTTCATTAGGTACTGAGGGATGTGCAGACATGCCAAAGGAGGCAGCTAGAGGGTGAGGTGATAGATGTACTGGTAGCACACATACACATTTTAATGATTCTCATCACTTATTTAGATTGTTTGCATTACAAAAGCCTCACGCAAAGAATGAAAGAGAAATGTCATGATAATAAGGTCAGACCAGAAGTGCAAGTTATACACCTGCCCCAGTGTCATTTCAAAGATGTCAGCAGTATTAACAGCACAAAGTTGATCGATTGTATGATGATGCATTATCAGAATGAGTTACAATGCTAAATGATAAATGTGTAGTTTTATGTTTCAAATGTGATTTTGTGCTTTACATATATTTGTGCTATAGCCCCAGAAGTGTCTGGTTTGTTCCTCTGTTTCATAGGAGAGCAAGGACACATAACAGCAGGGAGGTTTTGTCCTAAGTGTGAGCCTACAATCACTGCTCGTCTGCACATCTCACACAACGCCATTCAGTCTGAGGCTTTGGCAAATCCCCCAGGCTGCTGTCCACACTGGAGGGGCACCTGACACCCCTGGGTCAGGCATCCTTAGAGAACCATATGAAGTGAACCAGACCCCTTTCTGTTTTATGAAAGCTTTGTTAAATGCTTGATCTCTTTATCTACCTTCATGAGGTGACCCATGTGTGTAAATAGACTGGATGTATGCTGGTATGCTCGCACTGGTTTAGTTTTGCAAAGTATTATTCTATGATCTATTCGATGAGCTTTCTTTGCGTTTCATGATGGCTGCCACTGTGTAGTGGGAAAAAATGCACCCACAGTAGAAAGTCTAAAAGATAATCTGTGTTAGTTCATCTAAATGGATAATACAAAAAATATCCTTTTTAATAAGATGAGTACTTGAAGTATTAGACTGAATTAGAAATACTCTTCTTGATTTTAAACACTCCTGGTTTCATACAGGTTAAGTACTCTTTAAGATGTATTCAATTTAGACCATCCTCCAGGTCCTCCAGGGTAAAGGAGAGGACTCCTCCAGGGTTGGGGAGAGGACTCCTCCAGGGTAGAGGAGAGGACTCCTCCAGGGTTGAGGAGAGGACTCCTCCAGGGTAGAGGAGAGGACTCCTCCAGGGTTGAGGAGAGGACTCCTCCAGGGTAGAGGAGAGGACTCCTCGAGGGTAAAGGAGAGGACTCCTTCAGGGTTGAGGAGAGGACTCCTCCAGGGTTGAGGAGAGGACTCCTCCAGGGTCGAGGAGAGGACTCCTCCAGGGTAGAGGAGAGGACTCCTCCAGGGTAGAGGAGAGGACTCCTCAGGGTAAAGGAGAGGACTCCTCCAGGGTTGAGGAGAGGACTCCTCCAGGGTCGAGGAGAGGACTCCTCCAGGGTCGAGGAGAGGACTCCTCCAGGGTAGAGGAGAGGACTCCTCGGGGTAAAGGAGAGGACTCCTCCAGGGTCGAGGAGAGGACTCCTCCAGGGTCGAGGAGAGGACTCCTCCAGGGTAGAGGAGAGGACTCCTCAGGGTAAAGGAGAGGACTCCTCCAGGGTTGAGGAGAGGACTCCTCCAGGGTCGAGGAGAGGACTCCTCCAGGGTAGAGGAGAGGACTCCTCCAGGGTAGAGGAGAGGACTCCTCCAGGGTAGAGGAGAGGACTCCTCCAGGGTAGAGGAGAGGACTCCTCCAGGGTTGAAGAGAGGACTCCTCCAGGGTTGAGGAGAGAGACATGGTGGAGGTGCAACAGGAGTGCACAGGGTCTCTGTGGCCTTTGGGTTGGACAGTCGGGAGCGACTAGAGAGAGGGTCATTACAGAGGAGGAGTTCACTCTCCTGTAATGGACGAGTCTTTTCACTGATGGAGGTGAGGACACACACACACACACACACACACACACACACACACACACACACACACACACACACACACACACACACACACACACACACACACACAGATTTCAAACACATGCACACACAGTGAGAGAGAGAGAGAGAGAAAGAGAGCTGAGGTTTTAAAATTACAGGCTATATTCCAGCCAGATATCCTTTTTTCCTTACTCCGAGCTCTGTGGTGATGAACTTTCCATATGAAAAAAGAAGAGACAGAGGGAAAAGTATGTAACAGAAAAGGCCCAGTGAGATGGGTCAGTGTGCCTGAAGATGCATGTTGAACTACACTAAATCTACATTCAAAAAAATTCTACATAAAAAAATATGTCACATTTTTTCCTGCTCACGCTACTCATGCGATGTGTTAGGCTGGGTGATGTGAGCAGTGTCAGCCCCAAGTTGAAATGAAGCCTGTGCCACAATTCTACACCACGATTCTTTAGGACAAAGATCTTCTCCTCAAGAAGTCCATTAAAACAACAGTGTGCTGAAGAGAACAGGCCTCAGCACACTGACGCTGGCGTTTCCTCCTGAGCCTATAGGCTATCTGAAACAGTCAACACTATCATTAAATAAGTATATCCAGCACATATTTTAAGGGGTTCTCATTAACTTTATGTGCTTCAAATGACCCAGTTCTCAGCTTGTAGTGTGGATGGGACTAGCACATATGCCCACCATTTTAGTGAGGGGGTGGGGCCTTCTGAGCTTTAGCCCTGAGGATGGGGAAGGGCTGAGCCATACAAGAACCCGTCAACAAACATGAGGGAACATGGAGACTCAGCTGGAGAGAGCAAATTTGGAATTTGAGTCTCGAGTGGCATCACAGGGAGACAGCCAGTGTTTCTGCAGTTTTTGTGTTAAGATTTCTTAATTGCAAGTTCAACTGTACAAGAAATGATGACTTTAGCAGATAGGTGTTGCATTTAGCCTCACATTTTCATTTCTTGTGTAATTAGCAGGCAATAAAAAATAATAAAAACCAAAAGACTCTAGAATTTGTGTTGTTTAATCAGTATGTATGATTTGAACATAAGACCAGTTACAAGCACTTTCATGTTACACAAGACAGAGAGAATACACTGAGGTGGGAGCAGCCATGGCCTTGCCTAACACATACTTACTTCTCTGTCCACGTGACTCACGGTATGGTTAGCAAAGGCATAATAACAGGCACAGAAATATCCCCTCACATTGTCACCGGCGTACACAGTAAGTTAAATTGGTGGATAGCTCTGCCCGTGGTTTTATAAAAACATATAATAGGCTACCTTTAAAGAGGGACTGCCGTTTGTCCAGCAAAAAGAATATATCAGACCATGACATGATCATGAATAAATAAGAAATGTACATTTAAAAAGGCTTTGATCCTCAGTCCCTAGAAAGCGCAGAGAAATCTCGTACATTGTGCTTGACAAGTTGGTATGTTTGGAGATTTTAATCCTTGCACTTTTTTTTGCATATTTCATTAGATAACTATTCACCCTTACAAAATACTTTATACATAAAGCCTAGGTAAATGAGATAATGTAAAATGTTTATGCTATGAACATTAATTGCAATAAACTAATACAGGAAAGTGAATTAATTTCAGTTCACTGTCATCTGTAGTTGCATAACATTTAAAGAACACAGCTGTCAGTTTGTTTTCTGTTCATGTTAATTTTTATATCTTTTCAGTTCTAAAATGAATAAATAGAATTGCTATATTATTTTTAGAAAGAAATCAGTCAGTACACTAATGGTGCCATTTCGGTTTCTGCTGTAGATTCTACATTATCGCTGCAATGTTGTTTTCTTTTTAATGAGCACGTCAGCTCAGCTGTTTCATTCCAGGAAGAAAGTGAGCTCAAATCTTGCACAGTTTGAAATGCATGATCTTGATGATTGGGGGGTAATATTGTTGCCCCAAATGTTCCACATCCTGAGTGAGTGTGAGTCTGGGGAGAGGTGCAGCTGTGTGGGACAGGCCACCAAACGGTTAAAGGCTGAATGCTGAAATCTTTTCCATGGAGCAGCACACATGAGGAATAGTTTAAGTGAGTCCAGCTGTCTGGATCCCTCCCCTCCACTTTCCCTCACTTCTCTCTCTCTCTCTCTCTCTCTCTCTCTCTCTCTCTCTCTCTCTCTCTCTCTCTCTTTCTCTCTCTGTTTCTCTCTCTGTTTCTCTCTCTCTCTCTCTCTCTCTCTCTCAGGGCTGGTTTGGTGTAATATATCGTTACACATCTGTGAAACCCACTATGAGTCTTTAAACAAAAATCACACCAAAAAACATTTAGTAGATTTTAGTTTGTAGCTTGCTTTTAAAGTGAGGGAATACAGACTGTAGTGAAAACTGAGAAAGAAGTGTTGAAAAGAACAGCATGTTGCTTGTTGTGTCTTTTCTAGACAGCTTCAGTGGACCGCTTTGTGAAAACACACAAAATTATGTCTTCAGTGCAATGGTATCCAGAAGTGTGGGAAGCTTAAAGCTCAAGCAGGGGAGCAGGGTGACTCACAGCCCCCAGCTCTTATTGGCTACTTGGTGGAGAGCATAGCTGCCTTTTAAAAATCCCAGCTAGCTCCGCCCTTATCTCAGTGGACTAAACAACAGAGGAAGAAAATAATATTGATCATGAATATGAATTGATCTCAGTGCTAGAAACCAGAGAGTTGTGCACCTCCCACTTGTTGCCTCTTCTTCTCTTTCATCAGATGAGGAAAGTGGGTTTGGGTTTGATTGGCGCTGTGCCTGGTTGATCAGACTGTTTTATTCTCCAGTTTTTGCCTGGCGACTCTAACTTCACATTCCAAGGTGGTATGTGCCAGTGCAAGTTCCCCCTTTTAGCTAAGCAGTTCTGCTAATTTCAGCTTTATCATCTTTTTATGTTGGTATCCAGTCAAAATAAATAGGGTTTTTGGTGATCACTGCAACTGATTTGTCAATAAATCTATTCTCACTCATCTTTCTGGCCCCTTCCCCAACACACACACACACACACACACACACACACACACACACACACACACACACACACACACACACACACACACCCAGTGAAGCAGAGGGGCTGGGTGGGCCTCTCAGACTGGACTTCAACTCATAATTAAACACTTGTGCTGTTTGCATTCTAATTATTGAAACTATGCAATAATTATCTTTACCAATGAAATCTCCTTCACAACTTTGTGTGGGTTGTAGTTTGCAGATAGAGATGTGCCTGAAATAAGGAATAAGAACTGATATGAAGAATTAGAACATTACTGACTGAAAATAGAGCTCCAGACTTTCTTCTGTGCTCAAGCTAGAAGTTGCCGTCTCCAGACTATATACACCACCTGTGTCTCCAGTCTATATACACCACCTGTGTCTCCTGATTATTTATACCACCTGTGTCTCCAGACTATATACACTACCTGTGTCTCCAGACTATATACACTACCTGTGTCTCCTGACTATTTATACCACCTGTGTCTCCAGACTATATACACTACCTGTGTCTCCAGACTATATACACCACCTGTGTCTCCAGACTATATACACCACCTGTGTCTCCAGACTATATACACTACCTGTGTCTCCAGACTATATACACTACCTGTGTTCCTGACTATTTATACCACCTGTGTCTCCAGACTATATACACCACCTGTGTTCCCTGACTATATACACCACCTGTGTCTCCAGACTATATACACCACCTGTGTCTCCAGTCTATATACACCACCTGTGTCTCCTGACTATTTATACCACCTGTGTCTCCAGACTATATACACCACCTGTGTCTCCAGACTACATACACCACCTGTGTCTCCAGACTATATACACCACCTGTGTCTCCAGACTATTTATAGCACCTGTGTCTCCAGACTATATACACCACCTGTGTCTCCAGACTATATACACCACCTGTGTTCCCAGACTATATACACCACCTGTGTCTCCAGACTATATACACCACCTGTGTCTCCAGACTACATACACCACCTGTGTCTCCAGACTATATACACCACCTGTGTCTCCAGACTATTTATAGCACCTGTGTCTCCAGACTATATACACCACCTGTGTCTCCAGACTATATACACCACCTGTGTCTCCAAACTATTTATACCACCTGTGTCTCCAGACTATATACACCACCTGTGTCTCCAGACTATATACACCACCCGTGTCTCCAGACTATATACTCCATCTTTGTCCCCCAGACTATATACTCCATCTGTGTTTCCAGACTATACACCACCTGTGTCCCCAGACTTTATACACCACCTGTGTCTCCAGACTACATACACCACCTGTGTCTCCAGACTAAATACATCACCTGTGTCTCCAGACTATATACACCACCTGTGTATCCAGACTATTTATACCACCTGTGTCTCCAGACTATATACACCACCTGTGTCTCCAGACTATATACACCACCTGTGTCTCCAGACTATATACTCAATCTTTGTCCTCAGATTATATACACCATCTGTGTCCCCAGACAATATACACCATTTGTGTCCCCAGACTATATACTCCATCTGTGTCTCCAGACTATATACACCACCTGTGTCTCCAGTCTATATACACCACCTGTGTCTCCAGACTATATACACCACCTGTGTCTCCAGTCTATATACACCACCTGTGTCTCCTGACTATTTATACCACCAGTGTCTCCAGACTATATACACTACCTGTGTCTCCAGACTATATACACTACCTGTGTCTCCTGACTATTTATACCACCTGTGTCTCCAGACTATATACACTACCTGTGTCTCCAGTCTATATACACCACCTGTGTCTCCTGACTATTTATACCACCTGTGTCTCCAGACTATATACACTACCTGTGTCTCCAGACTATATACACTACCTGTGTTCCTGACTATTTATACCACCTGTGTCTCCAGACTATATACACCACCTGTGTCTCCAGACTCATACACCACCTGTGTCTCCAGACTATATACACCACCTGTGTCTCCAGACTTTATACACCACCTGTGTTCCCAGACTATATACACCACCTGTGTCTCCAGACTATATACACCACATGTGTCTCCAGACTATATACACCACCTGTGTCTCCAAACTATTTATACCACCTGTGTCTCCAGACTATATACACCACCTGTGTCTCCAGACTCATACACCACCTGTGTCTCCAGACTATATACACCACCTGTGTCTCCAGACTATTTATAGCACCTGTGTCTCCAGACTATATACACCACCTGTGTCTCCAGACTTTATACACCACCTGTGTTCCCAGACTATATACACCACCTGTGTCTCCAGACTATATACACCACATGTGTCTCCAGACTATATACACCACCTGTGTCTCCAAACTATTTATACCACCGGTGTCTCCAGACTATATACACCACCTATGTCTCCAGACTATATACTCCATCTTTGTCCCCAGACTATATACTCCATCTGTGTTTCCAGACTATACACCACCTGTGTCCCCAGACTTTATACACCACCTGTGTCTCCAGACTACATACACCACCTGTGTCTCCAGACTAAATACATCACCTGTGTCTCCAGACTATATACACCACCTGTGTATCCAGACTTTATACACCACCTGTGTCTCCAGACTACATACACCACCTGTGTCTCCAGACTAAATACATCACCTGTGTCTCCAGACTATATACACCACCTGTGTATCCAGACTATTTATACCACCTGTGTCTCCAGACTATATACACCACCTGTGTCTCCAGACTATATACACCACCTGTGTCTCCAGACTATATACTCAATCTTTGTCCTCAGATTATATACACCATCTGTGTCCCCAGACAATATACACCATTTGTGTCCCCAGACTATATATTCCATCTGTGTCTCCAGACTATATACACCACCTGTGTCTCCAGACTATATACACCACCTGTGTCTCCAGACTATATACTCAATCTTTGTCCTCAGATTATATACACCATCTGTGTCCCCAGACAATATACACCATTTGTGTCCCCAGACTATATACTCCATCTGTGTCTCCAGACTATATACACCACCTGTGTCTCCAGTCTATATACACCACCTGTGTCTCCAGACTATATACACCACCTGTGTCTCCAGTCTATATACACCACCTGTGTCTCCTGACTATTTATACCACCAGTGTCTCCAGACTATATACACTACCTGTGTCTCCAGACTATATACACTACCTGTGTCTCCTGACTATTTATACCACCTGTGTCTCCAGACTATATACACTACCTGTGTCTCCAGACTATATACACCACCTGTGTCTCCTGATTATTTATACCACCTGTGTCTCCAGACTATATACACTACCTGTGTCTCCAGACTATATACACCACCTGTGTCTCCAGACTATTTATACCACCTGTGTCTCCAGTCTATATACACCACCTGTGTCTCCTGACTATTTATACCACCTGTGTCTCCAGACTATATACACTACCTGTGTTCCTGACTATTTATACCACCTGTGTCTCCAGACTATATACACCACCTGTGTCTCCAGACTCATACACCACCTGTGTCTCCAGACTATATACACCACCTGTGTCTCCAGACTATTTATAGCACCTGTGTCTCCAGACTATATACACCACCTGTGTCTCCAGACTTTATACACCACCTGTGTTCCCAGACTATATACACCACCTGTGTCTCCAGACTATATACACCACATGTGTCTCCAGACTATATACACCACCTGTGTCTCCAAACTATTTATACCACCTGTGTCTCCAGACTATATACACCACCTGTGTCTCCAGACTCATACACCACCTGTGTCTCCAGACTATATACACCACCTGTGTCTCCAGACTATATACACCACCTGTGTCTCCAGACTTTATACACCACCTGTGTTCCCAGACTATATACACCACCTGTGTCTCCAGACTATATACACCACATGTGTCTCCAGACTATATACACCACCTGTGTCTCCAAACTATTTATACCACCGGTGTCTCCAGACTATATACACCACCTATGTCTCCAGACTATATACACCACCTGTGTCTCCAGACTATATACTCCATCTTTGTCCCCAGACTATATACTCCATCTGTGTTTCCAGACTATACACCACCTGTGTCCCCAGACTTTATACACCACCTGTGTCTCCAGACTACATACACCACCTGTGTCTCCAGACTAAATACATCACCTGTGTCTCCAGACTATATACACCACCTGTGTATCCAGACTATTTATACCACCTGTGTCTCCAGACTATATACACCACCTGTGTCTCCAGACTATATACACCACCTGTGTCTCCAGACTATATACTCAATCTTTGTCCTCAGATTATATACACCATCTGTGTCCCCAGACAATATACACCATTTGTGTCCCCAGACTATATATTCCATCTGTGTCTCCAGACTATATACACCACCTGTGTCTCCAGACTATATACACCACATGTGTCTCCAGACTATATACACCACCTGTGTCTCCAAACTATTTATACCACCGGTGTCTCCAGACTATATACACCACCTATGTCTCCAGACTATATACTCCATCTTTGTCCCCAGACTATATACTCCATCTGTGTTTCCAGACTATACACCACCTGTGTCCCCAGACTTTATACACCACCTGTGTCTCCAGACTACATACACCACCTGTGTCTCCAGACTAAATACATCACCTGTGTCTCCAGACTATATACACCACCTGTGTATCCAGACTTTATACACCACCTGTGTCTCCAGACTACATACACCACCTGTGTCTCCAGACTAAATACATCACCTGTGTCTCCAGACTATATACACCACCTGTGTATCCAGACTATTTATACCACCTGTGTCTCCAGACTATATACACCACCTGTGTCTCCAGACTATATACACCACCTGTGTCTCCAGACTATATACTCAATCTTTGTCCTCAGATTATATACACCATCTGTGTCCCCAGACAATATACACCATTTGTGTCCCCAGACTATATATTCCATCTGTGTCTCCAGACTATATACACCACCTGTGTCTCCAGACTATATACACCACCTGTGTCTCCAGACTATATACTCAATCTTTGTCCTCAGATTATATACACCATCTGTGTCCCCAGACAATATACACCATTTGTGTCCCCAGACTATATACTCCATCTGTGTCTCCAGACTATATACACCACCTGTGTCTCCAGTCTATATACACCACCTGTGTCTCCAGACTATATACACCACCTGTGTCTCCAGTCTATATACACCACCTGTGTCTCCTGACTATTTATACCACCAGTGTCTCCAGACTATATACACTACCTGTGTCTCCAGACTATATACACTACCTGTGTCTCCTGACTATTTATACCACCTGTGTCTCCAGACTATATACACTACCTGTGTCTCCAGACTATATACACCACCTGTGTCTCCTGATTATTTATACCACCTGTGTCTCCAGACTATATACACTACCTGTGTCTCCAGACTATATACACCACCTGTGTCTCCAGACTATTTATACCACCTGTGTCTCCAGTCTATATACACCACCTGTGTCTCCTGACTATTTATACCACCTGTGTCTCCAGACTATATACACTACCTGTGTTCCTGACTATTTATACCACCTGTGTCTCCAGACTATATACACCACCTGTGTCTCCAGACTCATACACCACCTGTGTCTCCAGACTATATACACCACCTGTGTCTCCAGACTATTTATAGCACCTGTGTCTCCAGACTATATACACCACCTGTGTCTCCAGACTTTATACACCACCTGTGTTCCCAGACTATATACACCACCTGTGTCTCCAGACTATATACACCACATGTGTCTCCAGACTATATACACCACCTGTGTCTCCAAACTATTTATACCACCTGTGTCTCCAGACTATATACACCACCTGTGTCTCCAGACTCATACACCACCTGTGTCTCCAGACTATATACACCACCTGTGTCTCCAGACTATATACACCACCTGTGTCTCCAGACTTTATACACCACCTGTGTTCCCAGACTATATACACCACCTGTGTCTCCAGACTATATACACCACATGTGTCTCCAGACTATATACACCACCTGTGTCTCCAAACTATTTATACCACCGGTGTCTCCAGACTATATACACCACCTATGTCTCCAGACTATATACACCACCTGTGTCTCCAGACTATATACTCCATCTTTGTCCCCAGACTATATACTCCATCTGTGTTTCCAGACTATACACCACCTGTGTCCCCAGACTTTATACACCACCTGTGTCTCCAGACTACATACACCACCTGTGTCTCCAGACTAAATACATCACCTGTGTCTCCAGACTATATACACCACCTGTGTATCCAGACTATTTATACCACCTGTGTCTCCAGACTATATACACCACCTGTGTCTCCAGACTATATACACCACCTGTGTCTCCAGACTATATACTCAATCTTTGTCCTCAGATTATATACACCATCTGTGTCCCCAGACAATATACACCATTTGTGTCCCCAGACTATATATTCCATCTGTGTCTCCAGACTATATACACCACCTGTGTCTCCAGACTATATACACCATCTTTGTCCCCAGTCTATTTACACAAGGGGTGCCCAGCTTTTTTTTCAGCTTGCGAGCTACTTATAAGATGACCAAGTCAGAAAGATCTACCTTTTTATTTTTTTAGCGGATTCTGAGAGCTGTTAGCTACAGTACCCGTATGAGGAGATAATCTTTTATGAACATTTTCAATGTGAGAGTCTATATCACACAATACTATTCTATATCATACAATACAATACTACTCAAAGAGATAATGGAAATTTAAGCTCAACTGGGTTGAGGAACATGTAACATTTTTATTATGAAATATTTTATTACAATAATAAGTGTTATGTATTGTCAATGCAGAGGGCATTCTAAAATATTTTTTCTGGAGCACTAGAGTCAAAAGCTAAAGAAAAGCCTTATTTAAGAATAGAGCTGTCAGGAAAGTGTCAGGAAAGAGGCTTGTAAAAAAGGAGAGAGTTCTCCTGTGAGAGGGGCGAAGCCGTGCTCCTGGACAGGCCCTGTCTGCGCTCAAGACCAGAGCATGTCTGAACATCCAGCAAGCTTTCCTAGCACTGCATTCAGGATAGTCAATTATTATAGCACAACAGCACTTTAGCTGTTTCCACTTGCATTTTTATAAAAACTATTTAAGGAACTAACATTTTGTCTGTCTGAAACTGGAGCTACTCACTTTGTGACTTTGACAATTACTTTTGCCTTTGCCGACTCACTAACCCTATTAAGTTATGATTCAACATTCCACTTCAGAAGGTTCCATGAAAGATGTCTGCCTATAATATGTGAGCTCCACTCAGTCCCCAGTCTGCACTGTTTCCATGGTGTCAGCCAGACGGGAGGGCGGCTTAGTGCAGTGAGCACAGTGTGCTGTACTCAGAGGAGGGATCTCCTGTCGTACCTGCACGGACCAGGTGGTCAACTCACCTGTGTGAAACCCTTTGCTTGGTGACTCTCGTGAGTTATCACCAGCATGTGAAAACCCTCACCCCTGCAAGTCCATTTTTTTATCTTTTGCACTCATTCTTTGTGATTTTCCCTTTCCTGACTGTTTCCTTCTCTTTTCTTCACAGCTTGTTTGAATCTTTTCTCTTGGTCTTCAGCACAAAATGTTTAAGAGGACTGTTCAGATGAATCAGCCAATTCCAGGCGAAAAAATGTCTTCTACATGTTCTGGAGCCATTAACACCTTTTTCTGTTTTATTCTGTTTCACTGAAGGCAATGGAAGGGAAATTGATCATATATATATGCAATTGCTTTTGGAGAGACATATATGGGGTGTGCACTGTCTCACACAAGAGGACAGACAGCAGGATAAACACTGCAGCCGGTAGTTGGGCTTAGTTAATGACTGCCTCACTTCTTTATAGAAAACAAATAGCAGCCTAAGTACTGCTTTCACAAAGGCAAAACTCCTGCTTGCCATGTCGCATACTGAAGGGGAAATTCCTATAGTGTTAACTGTGTCTGTTACTGTGAATACAGAATAAAAATCTGAATAATGTTTTTTTTTCCATAAAAACACAATGTACAAAAAAAAAAGTACAAATGATAAGAAAAATGAAGAAATAAATCTCCAAAACACTCAGAGGATGCAGAAATTAACATTTTTTTCAGTGTTAAACCAGACGTTGCAAACAAAAGCTACTGGTACATTAAACAATACATACATAATACATAAAGCTACTATACATAAACTACAGCTAGCTTCCATACACGTCTGGGCACAGTGGAAAGGAGTCACATCTGAAGTATTTCATTACAGCATTACACCACCATTAATATGATGGGCTTGCTAGATCATCTCTCTAGTCTCAATCTTTAACTGAACCACCATATCACAGCAGTCACAACTGCTGGGCTTTTTCAAAATCAGCAAATCATCAAAATCATCCTTCTGCTTTCCTTCAGTGAACAGGGAGAACAGAGGCAGGCTGTGTGGTTTGGCAACACGTCCCCAGTCCTCAGTGGTTAGTTGAGCGGGTATATGCTGGTGAAAACTGTGAATTGATTAATTCTCTTGTTAACCAAAGACCAGTGAAGCATAAGGGTGAGAAGTAGCTGGTGCTAAGCTAATCTATTATATAATTATATAATATAATATAAGCTAATATAACTGGAAAATACATTTTTCTAAATCTTTTTCTAAATCTACATTATAAATCCATTTAAAGTTTTAATGTTTTAATGTTAGTAAAAAAAAATTAAATGTTTATTCATTCAGACACAGTGG
Source organism: Brachyhypopomus gauderio (assembly GCF_052324685.1). Taxonomy (NCBI): domain Eukaryota; kingdom Metazoa; phylum Chordata; class Actinopteri; order Gymnotiformes; family Hypopomidae; genus Brachyhypopomus; species Brachyhypopomus gauderio. Next base: position 13,243,810 of record NC_135216.1, on the reverse strand, counting down.
AAGTACTATACAGGAAAATATTAAGACAATTGTAGAAATTGTAGTTATTGCCAAACTGTTGTGGGATTCTACCAGTGTGACATGTAAACTTCAGGTTAAAGGTCAGAAGTTTGTGTTGTCTCATGGAGTCTCAACAAGCCCCCAATGGCACCTGGGAGACATTACATCCATGAGCAAACTTATGAGGGACAGATGGGACTTAAAAAGACAGAGCCATTTCACTGCTGTCTTTAAGGTGCTAAAGCCCCTTAAACATCTGTTTGGATTGATCTGATGACAATGTAAATTCTTAAAATCCAGAGCACATTGTAATCAATAAAATGCTCCTTTCATTAAATGCTCCTTTCAAAACAGGTTTCAAAACAGGGACCAGAGAAACAAGCGGCGGAGTGAGGACATTTTTGAGCAACACACACAGGGAGATTCAGCTGGTGGAGCCTTCATCACAGGCTGCAGAGCGAATCTTCGGACTGAGTTTCCGTCTGTCTTTCCTACCCTTTTGGTTACATTTGAAGGTCTGACTGATGATGCCAGAAATTCCAGCAGAGAGAACTGCAGCCGACTCGAGTTTTCTTCCAGCTTCCTTAGTCTGGCCCCTCCCCCTCAGTCCTGCGAGAGCTCTCACAATGGAAAATCACCGTCACTGTTAACGTGACGCTCAGCCTCATATTTGCTCAGCGTTGAAGACTCATAACGCAGTAAAGCAGCACACCTGAATGCATTTATATGTATCGGCGTCCCAGAACCCCGCTCCAGACTCAGGATGATCTGACCAAGACCAAGATAGATGGAGATGAACACCACAGCTCTGGGAAAGAAGGCAGCAGACAGAAGAGGGGAAAGGTGTCTGCATGACATGAGTACAAAGGACACTGTCATGGTTTTAAATGAAGCCTGGATGTGTTGTCACATTTAAGAACATCACCCCCTTTCCAGAGGTTGCAGTCAAAGGCGTTACGGTGGAAACATGGGGGAAACATAGTTGAAAGACTAGAGTGGCTTGCCCACTAAATAACTGCAGCATGAGTACATGCTTACTGGCTGCCTTCCAAAATCAAACCACAGCATCTGGTTGAAATCTCCAGCCTTTCCTCCCTCTCTCCCTCTCTTTCTCTCTGTCTATCTCTCTCCCTGTGTCTTTATCTTTCTTTGTCTCCTTCTTTCACTCTGTTACTCTTTCTCACCACATTTTTCAAACACAGAGACACTTGAAACAACCAATACTGGTGCTGATCATCCATTTTTTAAATTAAATTATTATGCAAAAACAAAATTGGATTATGAGGATATGAAGTACACTGCAGAGATAACTCCACAGATTGGGTGAATGGTGAAAAATGTTTCCATTTTTGAAATCCTGAGGGGTTAGTTCACTATGCAACCCTAGTGCAACTTTTCTGCTGTTTGGCCCGATACAGATAAATGAAAGGAAGTATTTCCTCTTTTTTTGAAAATCAATCTAGAAAATAGGAGTAAGCTGAACTCAAAGAAAAAGAAACTGCGTCTATCCATGTGATGCTTCTCCAAAATATTTAGAGATCCTTCATCTTTCCTCCTGTTTGAGGGCTGCTTTTATGCTCAGGAATGTCCTGATCCCTGCACAAGAACTGATCCCTGCATGAGACCTGATCCCTTTTATCGATCCCATAAAACGAATGCATGGCCCAGTGCTTTTCCAGCCTTGCTGTGTATTCAGATGGCATGTGGCTGTAGAAACTCACTGCTTGTGCATCATTCTGGTGCTTTGGGTTAGTTTGTCAAAGGTGCAATATGATTTGAATAGGTGCAAGCCTATCTCTCATTCCAGAGGAAAGAAGCAGCTTCTTCTCAGAAGGGTGTGTCCACTCTGCGATAGTTGCCTAGTCCCTCTTTTTTGGTAGACACTTTCCTTACATGGTAAGAAGAGGAGGAGTCGACCCGACAGAATGATGGTTCTCCTTCCATCCTGTCCTAAACCCGACCTCTTCCACGTGTGCATCACAGCACGCTTCAGACTTTAACCCTTCCATGGCTCTCCTCCAGTGTGTTGTTAAGTGTTGTGCTTGTTGTTGATACTTTGCAGATCAGCAGAACCCACTGTATTGATAACACAGACGTGGTCCTGCATTTTTGAATGCTTTTCTAGACAGCCATTTTAGACAAATGCCCTTTGAGTATGATTGTGTGTGTCCACATATGTGAACTTTTGATATGCTATTGAATACCAACATGTGAATGAAATCTGCTTGTGCTAAACATAATCTACTGAGGTCAGAAGGTGTAAAATGTTTGTTGATAGAGGATGGAAAATGTGACAACAGAAGTGAAGAATGCTTGCTTACAAAGATACTGTTTCAGAGATATGGAGTGCAGTCGCATGTGCAAATGTAATAAAGATGTACGTGTGAAATAAGATGTGAAAAGATTACACATGCCAGTAAAGAGGAAGATCAGAGCAGAAAGGGAAATCTGAGCGTGTATAAGACGACAGTGTGAAGAGCTCAGGACTCTTTCTTGCAGATAAATGCAAGGTTCCCTCAGTAAAGTTTTACCTTGCTATTCCTAAACCAGAGTACAGAATTGTTCTTGCAATATTGTTCTAAGAGATTAAAACATTTCCACGGCAGTGCACATGCGTGCACGCGCATATGTGTGTGTGTGTGTGTGTGTGTGTGTGTGTGTGTGTGTGTGTGTGTGTGTCCGGACACCCACAGTGCTCACCTGCAGTCACAGTGTCTTCAGTAAAAGCTAAGAAAATACAGCTGCTGTCATCAGAACATGTTGCAGCAGACGTGCTATTACAGATGAATATATATGGTGGTGTCTTGAAGGGAGCAGTGTTCATTTTAAATCTAGTAACAGTAGCAGCGTTTGCATGATAACAGGGAGCTGGTCTTCACATCTTCCTTCAGCATTACACTCTTGTGTTGATGCCCAGAGATTGTCATATTTCTTTGGGATTCAACATTTAAGATATAGACACACAAATGCTTCATGGAGAACACAAAATAAGCACAATATTCCCATGAGTGTGTGTGTGTGTGTGTGTGTGTGTGTGTGTGTGTGTGTGTGTGTGTGTGTGTGTGTGTGTATGTGTGTGTGTGTGTGTGTGTGTGTGTGTGTGTGTGTGTGTGTGTGTGTGTGTATGTGTGTTGGAGGGTGGGACTCTCCTGCCCGACTTTCACCCCTAAATCCGTAGAGCTGAAGGGCAGAAGCTCGTGGAGGAGAGGATCAGGGAGCAGGCAGCCTCGGGTTGCTCTGAGAGGCCCGACAGGCCCTGACTTGTGGCAATCTGAGAGACTCGACAGGCCCTGACTTGAGCTGCTGCAGTTTGCTCAAACACTCAAATGACTGCCCTTGTCAGTTACTTTACTCTTCTTTTGACTCTTTTCAGTGCACTAAAAATTTCAAAGGTGCTAAAACAAATAAATACAAATTAATATTTTCTATATGTAGAACATATTCAACCACAGGAAGACTTTGGATTTTAAGAATTCCAGTTTTAATATGAAGCAATGACAATTTGACTTTGGGATTGATTGAAGAGGTCAGTTTTCTCATGCCTAAGGCCAAACCTATAAACCAGAGCAATTCAGAATTCCTAAGATAATCTAGAAAAGCACCAGGGAAATATGCTAAGATTCACTTTCTCTTTAAGGGTTTGTTGACTGAACAGCTAGCAGCTTCTGTCAACTTCTACAATTAATAGACTGAATGAGATTTCAGTCTATTCTGAATTCATGATTGTGCATAAATCAACTTTACCTTGGAGCTAAATGGAGCAGTTTACACTACTGAGCCGTCTTTGAAATTATGTTTTCTCATGTAATCATTTTTCATTACTCATTATTTTGCAATGTTACAAATGGTACATTTCCCAAGCAATACGTATGAATAATGGTAACACTCTTAGCAGCTAAATATGTATGTAAGCAGATATTTGCCGTCATAAGCAATTAGCATGAAAACTGTTAATTTTCAATGTCCATTCAGAATCCCCATTCAGATACACGTCAGCAAAAACAAGCATAGACAAAAAGAACAGTCTCGAAAACATTAAAACAAATAAAAAAAATGTTCATGCCTAGTTCACACCCAGTTTCATCATCACATCCACATTTGAACATAGTTTAAAAAACCCAAATACACTTACAATCCAAAAAGAGCCCACCTTTCAATTTGAAGGTTGTTGCCAGAAATGGCACACATCTCTAAGCCTGCAATCGAAATTGAACTCAAAGCAGTAATTCAGGTAAGCCTCTGATGTGTGGTTTTATAGTATTCCTAGAAGTATCTTAGAAAAAGAGAATAAATAAACTCTAATCAGAATATAAACTCTAATCTTTCACTTTTCTATGGATGTAGCGTTTGAGTGTGCTGCCATCTTTTAGGCTAGTGTACCGTACATGGGGAAGCCTTGTCATCATTGGCGACCAGTGGATTTTTTTTGTCAAAGTTTATGTCTATGAGTTTAAATTTTGAGTTGAAAATGTGTGACATTATGACAGGAAAGATATGTTTTACTGGGCTGCTCATCATCAATGGGAGATGGTGTGTGTGTGTGTGTGTGTGTGTGTGTGTGTGTGTGTGTGTGTGTGTGTATGTGGGGATAGTGTGTGTGTGTTATGGAGATGACTGGCAGGACTGTGGCCACTGTGTTGCTCAGGTGGAGTTTAACCATTAGCGATGTGCAGACAGCCCCACCACTGAGCACCACACTCCTTCAACTCCTCCTCCCTGCCTGTCAGCCCGGCGAGCCCTCCAAGGTGTCTCCTTAACTTGCTGCCCATGTAGGTAGAGGTGCAGGTTGGCTACTGTGCTGTGCTGTGCTGTGCTGCGCTGTGCTATGCTGTGCTGTGTTGTGGTGAGTGGGTAGTGAGCGCTTATTTGCTTAGCCTGTGGCAGGCAGGAGTATCCTCGTGAAGTTGGACTCAGGGCTGTTTCCTCTGCGTGTCCCAGGGGCTGTTAGGCAAACACTCTGCTACTCTGCCCGAGACCCGGACCTCCCCTCTGCAAGTTCACAACATAGGCGCCGTGTTTTCTCTCGTCTGATCCTCAGCGGGTGATCAGAATGTGTGTGAGTGTGTGTGAAGTGTAATGGGAGCCTCAATCTGGCCCCTAGTGACCACAGACCATTCTGAATATTCTCTAAGTCTGTCAATCGCATGGACAAATATCCCTAGTGCTGTATCAGTAGTGTCCGCGGGTCCATGGGTCAGCTGGTCCGCGGGTCCATGGGTCAGCCGGTCCGCGGGTCGGCCGCCCGGCTGTAGGGACACGTTTCCTTCCCCTATGCGTGCAATATGGCAGCTTCAGCATCTTGCATTACCCGAGCAAGCAGCACCTAAGCAGAATGCAGGAGCTATTTTAATGCTCGTGCTGTTTTTTCCTCCTTGAGCTTGTGCATGACTTTATGTGGTATGTATTTTCAGGGAAGGGTAAGAAGCAGCATGGGGAGGGGGTTTGGGGGGGGGGGCGGCTGGGGTGGGCTGTGCTCTAACATCTCGGCCCTCCCCAGTTCCTTATCCATCTCCCAGTCTGGGTTTCTCCCAAGGCGTCTGGTTTGCCTCTACACTTCCCTCCCTCCTCTCCTGTTTCTATTCTGTCATCTTTTTTTCCTCTCTGTGCACCTCCCTTTTAACCCTTCGCCCTCCTGCGCGCTCCCCGATAAAACTGCATTTCATACAGACTCAAAACTCTGAATCACGCCATGTCATCCTATGTTCTACTTTGCCTGTTTCATCTTCTCCTAATGACTACATGTAGGTTTACTCTCAAAAACGACACATGATGTAGATCCAGCTGTGGAAGAGGCAGCGAGAACTTTAACTTTCCCTCAAACATGAGTCCTGTGCTTTTAGAGGAGTCTGACGTGGCCGCTGGTCCAGGCGTTCAGGGCCTGCTGCTCTTAGCTGTGTACATCTCCAGAAAGAGAAGGAAAAACTCTTAATGACAGGCACCGAGAGCCAAAGAGATTTGGCTTCTAGCTACAGAAGTCTGGGCTGCTCCTCCGCTCCTCCTTCAGTGGAGAGACCGGTCAGGGTATGGGGCAGCAGTCTGTAGCCTGCAGAAGAATGCAGGACAACCACAACGAGGCGAGAGAGTTGCCCTCTGTGAAGGGCTGGCCTGGTAGACCTAGTCACGCCGCCCTAGTGGATGGGGTGGGAATCGCAGTTTTGTTTCTTTAATCTCAGAGATCATAAATGCAAGAGATAACCAGGATCATTTCAACAGAGTAGTTTTAAGAAGGAACACATCGTGAAGTGAACCCTGAGGCTAATAGCCTGCCAGTAATGCCCACCAGGGCTGAGGAACACAAGGCATGTGAAGGTTTTCCTTTTGCCCTTTGTCTTTTCTCTTGGCCAGATGTGTTTCTCTTCTCGGCCTCCCCCCAGACTCAGCCTCTGTGATTCATTTTCCACAGACATCTTCAGGCAAAGGCATTCTTCCCTCCCCCTCACCCCTCTCTCTCTCTCTCTCTCTCTCTCTCTCTCTCTCTTGGTCTCTCTCACCTTCGCTTTCTTCATTTCTATCCCCTCTCTCCCTGTCTTTCTGTTTCAGCCTGTCAGACCCGGAAAAAAAACACAGCACAGGAATGAAGTGACCTGCATGTGTGCAGGAAGATCAAGGTGTGGGCTCCCTCCCCCTCATGGCCATGTGGCCATGTGGTCATTTGTATAACCAATGTTGGGGGTTTAATGTCCCTGGGGAGGGCAAGAAAGTCTTATATCAGTATAACGCTTGGATTAAGAAGGTGGGGACTGTGGACGCTGCTCTCAGTAAATAAAGAAAGTTATAAGGAGAACCAGCAACCCCCCCACACTCTCCTTTCTCAGCTTTCCCCACCCCTGGCCGTTCTCCACCCCCATGTAAACAGCAGGGGCAAGCCCCCTCCGCCCACCCCAAACACGCACTTCCCCGTCTGAAACCTGATAGCCTACGCAAGGCTTGCTTGTGAGTGATGTCAGAAACTGATGTCATTGAACCCTCAGACTGGACCCCTAGTTCACACCTTTACACTCAAACCGAAATCACTGCAACATTTCACAATATTGAAATGAAAGATCCATTATTAGTTCCTCCCAGCTAAGAAATTAAAATGTTAAATTCATCCTTTATCTTGTCTGTCAAAGTCCTTAGCAAAGTAATAGCCTATACTGCATTACATTTTCAAGCAAATACATGGTGTGTGTGTGTGTGTGTGTGTGTGTGTGTGTGTGTGTGTGTGAGAGAGAGAGAGAGAGAGAGAGAGAGAGAGAGAGAGAGAGAGAGAGTGCATGTGTGTGTGTGTGTTTTATACCCTGAGGGTAGTGGAGCCTGGGTTTTGCCTAAGTGACACACCTGTTGAGCGTCATACCCACTCATCAGAGCCACACGTATGTGATTGCAGGTTCAGAGATCTGTGTCATTTTAAGGGTAATAAACTTCAAATTGAAAGTTGGGTTAACAAAGCTCTCAATTACCAGCCAGCTGCAATGACCTGGAGATCCCTGTAACAAGACTGCTCCATCTAGTCCATAGAAGAGTTCAGAAGAAATAATTTCAGCTTTGAAACTGTGATTAATATAAAATTAAGAATTTTGGATTTTTGAACACACTAATCTAGTTTGAAAGTGTTTGTATGGGATCCACTGTGGTCTCACATTAGCGTGATAAAGCAAAAACGCCAACTGTTGTCTAATGCTCAGATGTTAAACAAGAGCGTCTGATATCACCAGAGATTTAATCAAGAAGCAAAGAGGTTAAACTGCTGTGACTACAGTGACAGGGAGGAGGCACATGCTTCATGTCCCACACTGGTTTCCTGCATCAGATTGAAAACCCTGATGGATGCCTTCAGAGACCAAGACACACCTGCATCCTTCTTCTGTTGTCTCCACTTGCACCATATCTCACAGCCCGAGTGAGACAGAAGGAACTGAATGATCCTGAGCCATTCAAGGCACTTGAATAATCACTAATCCTTCACTAACCTTTCTACACCCCTGTGTATTCCCACTGACTACAGCAGGGGTGCCCATTACGTCGAAGTGTGGGTAGATCGTATGATATTAAAAAGTAGTGGATGAATGACAGGCTATCGTCCATCTGCACTGACGGTTGTATATTGATTGACATACATGGTAGCCAATCTGACGTCTAGGGTTTTACACACATCAATGCCACCCCCCCCACTCCCGTCAATAATCGATACATATCGCAACCACCCATCTCCCAAATATGTAGATCTTTCTGACTTGGTTATCTTATAAGTAGCTCGAAAGCTGAAAACTTGTGGGCACCCCTGGACTACAGCATCTGCTAAATACCATAAATCTAAATGTAAATGCTGGAGGAGGGACATAACCACCCACCCACACCCAACCACACCCACCTACCCACCCACCCTCTCCCTCCCACCCACACCACACACACACACACACACACACACACACACACACACACACACACACACACACACACACACACACACACACACACATCACACCTTCCCTGCTCCCTAATCACCTAATTGCTAAAAGTGAGCACCTATATGTTGTTTTGTTTTCTCCTTATTCCTTAATTAAAACCCACTGATTCCCTCCTCCAGATCCTCTCCTCCAGATCCTTTCCTTCAGATCCCCTCCTCCAGATCCTCTCCTCCAGATCCTTTCCTCCAGATCCTCTCCTCCAGATCCTTTCCTCCAGATCCCCTCCTCCAGATCCTTTCCTCCAGATCCTCTCCTTCAGATCCTTTCCTCCAGATTTTCTCCTCTAGATCCTCTACACCAGATCCTCTCCTCCAGATCCTTTCCTCTAGATCCTCTCCACCAGATCCTCTCCACCAGATTCTCTCCTCCAGATCCTTTCCTCCAGATCCTCTCCTCTAGATCCTCTCCACCAGATCCTCTACTCTAGATCCTCTCCACCAGATCCTCTCCACCAGATCCTCTCCTATAGATCCTCTCCACCAGATCCTCTCCACCAGATCCTCTTCACCAGATTCTCTCCTCCACATCCTCTCCTCCAGATTCGCTCCTCCAGTGCTGTACATTGGTTGTACAGAGCCTGGACGACAATGTGACCATTGTCAAATATTTGTTTTGATTGTCTTTCTTTAATTGGGTTTGCATGCTGCTCTGCTTGTTATTCGTATTAAGGAGATTAAACTCTCGTCTTCACTCATGTCTCGCTCCCTCCATGTTGCTGTCACTGTAAATGTAAATGTATTGTTTCCTGGTCCCTGATTAGCTCCTTCATTTTAAAACTCAGAGTAGTGAGCCATAATGGAGCACTAATATATCAGGAGCAGATCTAGGACGTTGTGCTTCAGTGTTTCTTTGATTTTTCACTTGATTACAGTCATTTTCTAAGGCATTAACATCATTTTCTCATATACTCCCTTGTACACACTTAGAACATTATATTTGTTATATCTAGGTCTTAAATGTTTTGTTCAGTTCAGTAGTTTTTCTTCCGGGTACGTTTCCGTGGTCTCACACTGACGAGCTCCTCCATGCCCTGGCAGGTTGTTTCCTGTTTCTGCAGCTTTCTTGTTTCTTTACAATGAATCAAACAAGTAATATTTATACAACCGCATTCATTGATTTTATTTTTGTCAGTTTTGACACTGACTGGCGTTCACATCTTTTCTTTTTTGTGATGAGAGACTACTGCAACATACTTCAGACTCTAATGCCACGTCTAGAATCGACACCAGACGTTTGGTTAACTCTGTTGTGCATGACCCAACGGTGCAAGAGCTCACTACTGACCCAGAGACTGAGCAACCAGCCGTCCGACACCTTCAGCTCTGCAGAGGACTGTGTATAAAAATAGGTTCACCCGATATACATGTCTTCAAGAACACTAATATGTACAAAGTAAAGTGTTATGGTATGTGTATGTGTATGTCAACCTTTCAAGTAAAATGTCACAGCAGGTCATTTTTCACACCATCTCCTGGAGCACCTTAGGTGAACCTTCTGTGATTTCACTGTCTCCAAAAGCTACACAGGATCACTCTCTGCCACGTTGTCTTTCTCATTCTCTCTTCCCTCCCTGTCTCTCACGCCTCCTCTCTCCCTCTGCATTTTTCCTTGCTCTCTCTCTTTCAGTCTCCTTCTATGTCTCTCTGTGTCTCTCTCTTACTCTCCGTGTGCCCCTGTAGATGTCCATTACTGAACTTTGTGCTTATGATGTGGTCACCACTGAGCCAGGGGGAGGCTCAGGGGAACCGAGCAGCTTCCTGAGACTAGCACGGCTTAATTGGCACCTTCAGAACCACGCCGGACGGCTGCCTGAAGAGACAAGGCCAAGAGGCAAAGCCATGTGACACTAAAGCAAGCCCTGAGACTCTGTCCCTTACAGGACACAGAGGCTGTGGAGATAGAACATAGAGATAGCTGGAGCACTATGTGTCTGACATCGTATATGAAAATACACACCCCAGCAAATACTTGCTTACACTTTATTTACATTGAGAATGTGTCCCATACTAAATATGAATTTTTAGTGGTCATTGTGATGATTATATCTATAATGGTAATATAATTATATGCAGGAAATATGAATATATAGAGATTTGGAGTAATAAAGACATGGGCTTCTAAGGAAGCAGACTACCATAGTTGAGAATGCTAGCATCATTCACAAAATGATTAGCTTCTGTTGGAGCTGAACTGTCAAATCCCATAATCAAGCAGCTAGGGCACATTGCAAAACCACTCCAAGACATTATTTACATTTTTAGCATTTGGCACTTATCCAAATTATGAGTCAAACTCAAGATTGATGGTGCAAGCACCTTACTTTAGCTGCGCTTACAGGTGAGTTACAGGAAGCCAGCAAATTGTTTGTGAATTCAAGACATCATGGTCTGGATCTCTGGGTGACTTCTGCCTCATGCCAGCAGGCCAGAACCCTCTTTGTGAAAGTCCATCAAAGATGCAGAGAACAGGGAGGACATGGGGAGGAGATGTGAGGAGATGGGGAGGTGATGGAGAGGATATGGGGAGGTGATGGAGAGGATATGGGGAGGTGATGGGGAGGAGATGGGGAGGTGATGGGGAGGAGATGTGGATGTGATGGGGAGGTGATGGGGAGGAGATGGGGAGGTGATGGGGAGGTGATTGGGAGGTGATGGGGAGGTGATGGGGAGGAGATGGAGAGGATATGGGGAGGAGATGGGGAGGTGATGGGGAGGTGATGGGGTGTGCCAACTTGCCACGGTTGCAGGTATTGGTGAGTTTGGAAATTTCAGGCATGATCTCTTACCTATTAATCATCCATCCATCCATCCATCCATCCATCAATCTATCTTACATATAAACCGGGTGCTTTTAAGCAAATATTTATAGGTGTTTGGAGCTTATCTTTAAACAAATGATTACTGTACATTTTGACATTGAAGGCAATGCAGCAATATTTTATCATAATTTATATACAATGCTGAGTATATTTGTGTAGATTTTTATTTTCCAAGTTACACCATTAAATGCACATGGAGAGGGAATCAACACTGAACGTTTCTGATGCAGAAGCATGAAGCTCTCAGCCCCTCCCCCTGCTCACAGGCTGTTCCCAAACGACTTCACCAGACCACGGTGGAGAGGAGCAAACTCAGGCTGCGTTTAGTCTTAACAGTTTTACAGCAAAGCAACACAAACTGGAAAAAATACAATATAACAAACAGATCACTAGATCACTGTGGTTTCTCGCAAATTTGTTCATGTGTTTAGACATGAGGGAAAATAAGACCGGCAGACTCTTTCAATAATCCAGTCTGGATTAGCAGAGGAATACCTAAACAGAAAAAATTATCAAAGCCTTGAGCATTTTGTTACATTGTGAACGTATTACTCCTTTTCATAACCTCCTAATGTCTCTGGCAAAGGTCTAGTCTGCAAGCACACAGAGCCATGCTTCTCCCCAGGAGTTGTCTGCCCTGTTTCGTGCTCCATGAATGAGAGAGCAGCATCCTCTTCTGGTTAAAAACAGAGCATTGTAGAAGGGGATAATGAGCTGGATTATCCATGCCAAAGAGTCTGTGGGAGAGAGGAGGAACCCTGTTTTATGTTTTTGAGGTGAATGAGCATTCGCTAAAAGTATTTAACTCTTCGTTGTTTAGGCGAAGAGAATAAACGCCTAGGTTGAAGCCAGAACCACTGAAGGAGGGATGAGGAACCTATTTTTACTGTTATAAAGACCCTAATTTAAGGCATACTATCATATAGATGCTAGAGGAGAGAATTGAGCATGCAAATGTTTTGGGTTTTTGTCTTTCACAATGCACAAAGTGAACTAGTGAAATGAGTTCTTTGCATGATATTAGCTTCAGCGACCGAGTTGCACTGGAGGTGAAGAAATACAATGAGAGAATAATTACAAATGATTGTATCTAATTACAACATTGAAAGCTATGCACAAAACCACTTTTAAGTATCTACACCAATGCACACTCTCTACAACTGATACTTGGTTTGTAATCAAACTCCTTTTTGGAGTGTTTCACTTATGGTATTCATAGTACAATAATACATACAGCAGGAATGCAAAATTCATATTGGCCATTAGCTATTTTCTTTTCTTCATAGGAGGACAATAATCACGCTTCTCCACTGGATGGCACTCACAGATAGCCTCTAAAGTGAACAGTGAAATCAGAACCCAGACTTTCCATTTGCCATTCCAAAAATTAAACAGACTAATAGATCACAGTCCATGACACTACCAAGTTCTACCATGTTGCATACCTGAAATACACTGCCTTGCACTAAACTCATCTTACAGTGTTTCTGGGTGTGCCCATAACATGATGAGGAAAAGTTACATCCCCCCTCTGTGGTACAGTAAATGGAAGGTTTGACTTTGGCTCTTGATCTAATAGACAGATGATTAAAAAGAGTTTTTTTTTTTTCTATAATGTGACACAATTAAGAAAAGACATTAGACAAAGTGCACATCAAACACACAGAGGATAAAATGTTTTTGGTAAAAAGTATGACAAAACACTGAAGCATATGCAGTGTTCTGTAGCTTTCAAGGTTGTGAATGTTGCAAATCTCAAATAACAACTTCAAAGGCACAAACAACACCTTGCTTTTGAAGTAAAAGCCTTGGAGAATTTGGGCTTAACAAACCACACCTGCTTGAGAGATGACAGGCAGTTGGTCAATCTGGATGCATATTTGATCACACAAGACTCATTTACATAGAATTTTGTAGCTCACATTTTACTGTCAGATGTCTCTTAGGCTCTGTTTGCATAGCTCTCCAGAATAAAGAAATTATTTCATTTAGCAAATAATAAAGTTTGTGGAGTCTAATGATTCACTGTTCAAACATGCTTAAGCTCACTAGAGTAGCAGCTGCATATGAAGAGTGTGTATGGTGCATTTGAAGAGTGTGTATGGTGTGCAGTTGCTCTCTCTTCCTTTGCCTGCACAGCCCACCAAGGAGAAGAAAAGTCTGTGTCATCTGCATACATCAGACTTGGAAATGGGGTAGGGGTGTGTGACAGGGCTCATGAATAAAGATGAAATAAAGTGTCATCACTATGCAGAAGGGGTCGAGGGAGACAAATCACAGATCAATACTTTTGAATGATAGCAAGAGAAAGGCGAATAGGATCATGGAATCGAGAATATGTTAATGTGGCGAGTCGGTCACATGTGTCGGCCCCCAATTTAGTATATGAGAAGCATTGTAATTTCGATTTATGTACTTGTGAGTATAATACTAAGAGAATATAAAATATGTCATCTTTTCTGGGGAAAAATATACTGAACCCAGACTGCCTTGCTGTGAGGCAACAGTGCTAACCACCACACCACCATGTCGCTCTACACTGGATTAGAGTGTGATAAAATGTAAAAGTTGTGAGTCAGGGAGTTGTAAGTTTTGGAGGGGTGGGTGGGTTAAACAGAAGTGTTATTAAAGAATGGCTTAAACGACTGAGAAACTAATAGCTGGTACAATTAGATATGGATGCATTTGGAGAACCTTACTTAGTCCGTCTCATGTAACCTAAAGAGATACTGTAAACCACACATGTACTCTGTTGGACTAATGCTGTTGTACAATGTAAAGGTTTTGATATTGTCTGTAAACAGAATATCAGATCATCGGGATCAGTGAGAGATAGCCTGAAGCTAGACACAGGATGTTCTGTTTTGAGAGATAAGGTCTCTGAAGTAGAGGCATGCTGATCTCATGTAGGCCCAGCCAGACTGACCGGAAAACTACTTGCAACATATGTACAAAATGAGGAACTAAAAAGATTTGCAAAAACAATTCTGCATAATGGACGATTCTGTACAATGAACAAAATGAATCCATATTTGGTGTTAAGAAGAGATTGTACACAGCATCGAGGGGCTCCTGATTTGGGTGGAGCAACTGAGATCTAAGGATCGGTTTAAACTGTTAGTTTTCGGATCTTACAAGCGCTCTGCTGAGGTTCATGCTGTGATATCTCCAAAGATATATCTTTGCAAAATAAAGTGCAAGCTTTCAACCAAGCTTTTATCCTTTGCATCAAACGAATGCGACAAGAGTTCAAAATACAGTTCAGACTCAGTGAATGTTTCCAGCATCCTCCTGCAACAGAATAGATTCTCTCACAATGGAATAGTGTTTCTGAGCTGAGCAACACTTTCTGAACACCAGCACTAGAGCTGGCACCAAATTCACCAAGCCAAACCCTCTTTTGAAATGCATTCCCAATATTTTGTACATACGGGATTAACTGAGATGATGATAAATACTTGTATCATCATAATATTGAATTGACTGCATATCAGTGAAGTTCATGATTTTGTCTTCCCAAACTGGTCTACCAATCGTATTGCTTTGTGGAATATCCTTCTACATTGCTCATCACTGTCAATGGTAATGGGATAATCACTTAATGTCAGACTTGGTGTGGTGTTTGTTTGAGGTTTGAGTTCTTGGAAATGCTTGCACTCTCCCAGAAAACAAGCGTACCTTGTACGATCCTCCTCCATCGCTCACTTAATTTATTGCATTCCACAAATGAGCTTGGTGCAGCACACCAGGACCAGTGCAGCTTTTACCCATCACTGCTTCAGTCCAACAGGTCTATGTTGAGTGACATAAGCCTATTGCAAAAGAAAGGACTGAAAATGAAGGTTTACATGGAGAACACCGCGCTATAGTAATACCGCATATTCCCACAATACCATATACCACAGTTGATTTTTTTCAAATATGTTGGGTCCACCTTACCAAAGCATTCACCATAAACCCACTACAGGAGTGATTTACAGCAAAGTGCTTAATTCCCAGCAACAGTCTGCATTCATATATTTGTATTTAGAGGGAAATGTATGCTATATAGAGCCAACAGCAGTCAGAGGATATATTTGTCTCATTTCAATTTGCTTGTAGATTTGCTGTTTCAATTTCAATTCAGGGAATTTATAGGAACATGAATGAATAGAGAAACAAGATCCAAATGAAGCTTTTCTGAATGTAAAGGTACCGAGTTCAATGGACCAACCATTTGGCTCCACTGCTAATGTGACAGGAACCAGGCTAAACCATTAGCATCTCATCCACCATTCCGTGCATTGCTTTCTGTGTCTGCTTGCTGTGTGACACCACTGTGAAGCCTCACTTTCCCTCAACATGATGCATTATTATGTCAGAGAGTTTACCTAAAATGAAATGTGGAAAAAGCAAGCAGTGTCTTTTCCAGGAAGAACCCAGACCAAAGAAAAATTAAAAAGGAGATGGTCTTAATGTCTTTAGTTTCTCCCAGACAACAATGAGATCTAATGGAAAGGCAAAGGAGACTTCAGAATATGTCTCCTGCTGCTCAAATGTGTCTACTGAGAAAAAGGCATTGGTAATCTCACACGTGTCTCCTCTGGAGACCTCAGATCTCAAAAGTCTCAAATAGTTTTACAGCCATTTCTCACCTGCTTCAGTTCTGACACTGAATTTCTCTTTTACCTGGGCCATTTTGTTACCCTTGATAGCTGTGTATCTAACGCATATGAATTCACATTTGGATATACCTGCATTTTGCAGTTCCAAGCCAAAATAAAGTTGTGTGAACGTGACTTCCCTGGTGATCTGTAATTTTCAGGTCAAAGAAAAGACAAAAGTGTCTTGTGAATCCATCACGAGCATCAGGAAATTCATCAGGGAATCCTGCATCAGGGAATTTGAATGCAAAAACTGCTGGGATTGGTCAGTGAACAACGCTCTAAAAAATCCGGCGGGAAGTCAAAATACAAGGTAAGTACGCCGAAACCATATTGTAGATAGTAGATCTTTTAGACCATATTGTATGTTTACACATATACATATTAATAGGGGTTAGGTGCCTTGCTCAAGGGCACCTCAGTCATGGCCTGGCGGTTAGGGAACTGGTCTTGTGACCGGAAGATCGTGGGTTCGATTCCCAGACCTGAGGCCATGGCTGAGGTGCCCTTGAGCAAGGCACCTAACCCCAACTGCTCGCCGGGCTAGGGCTGCCCACCGCTCTGGGCACGTGTGATCCACAGCCCCCTAGTAATCACTAGTGTGTGTTTGTGTGTTCTGACTGCACAGATGGGTTAAAAGCGGTGGACAAATTTCGATTGGGGTGTAAATATCACAATTGACAAAATATGGCACATTTACATTTTTACATTTAATAGGCTGTGTGTGTATTGTTGTGTATTTAGGAACTTTTTGAGCATTTTGTTCAACAGATGCTGCAGTAGCAAGCTGGTGAATTCCTTCGTGTATTCAGTGCAGCCTCATAACTATACCGCTCTTCATCTAAGCACAACCACCCATAGATTGAGAACTTGTGAAGGTGTGCCATTTTTTTGACATATGAGAAAGCTAGCATTATGTCAAAGATAAATACAAGATAAATACAATATATAAAAGATAAATACAAGAACTGCCCTGTTATTTGCTATCAAACACTAACAGCTGAGACATATTGTATATAAAACCTTCCCTCTGTTTTCCTCAATGGTGTTGTCTTTTTTCCATTGTTGTTACTGCTGATATAAAAATACAAAAGGACATTTATTTCTGAAGAGGAAATGGTGTGTGTGAGACCCTTCGTTTCTGCTGATGCAGAAAAGCAGTGTCAGGACTTGAGATGTAGCTACTGAGCTTGAAGCGACCGAGAGTCTCATCGCTGAACTTAAAGGTGGGCAGCGAAGAAGATGGATCCCAGAGGAATTGGGTACTGGACCGCATGCCTTCCACTGTCTCAAGTCACTTTTGGCTAGTTGGGGAAGACAGTGAAAGAAACTGTGGTGAGACTCCGTCCAGCTGGAGTACAACAAGAGTGTGAGATCTGCTTACACATCTGCTTACCATGCCACGAGAGCAAGGGCACATGGGAGGTGCCTGATGTGCTACAACAGCAGTCTTGCAGTCATGACTATTTGGTACTGGAGAAGAAAGCATTACATGTTCTCATGGATCTACCCCTAGAACTGCGTGATGAACCACACTGGAACCACTGACCACAGTCCTCTAGCTGTATTTCAGGCAGGAACAGGTAATGCTATCAGTCAGATGGCTACTCCCAGAGACACAGGCTTAATTTACTCTAGATGTCAAGGGTTCAAGAGTTTTGGTCTTTGTAATAATACATCAGCCATGTTTGAGCATTTGAGGGAGTGATTGCTTGCAGCTTTCCATAAGGATTGTTGTGTTGTTTAACAAGATGAAAATCCAGGGCTGAAAGGGACTGAGCAAAGATGGAGGCAATCTAGTGACTCAAGCCATACAACATCAGTGAGTTGGAGAGCTTCCTGGGTTTGATTTTGTACTGTCAGCCTCTCTTACACGGGTTCCTACTGCTTCATCATCTGACACCACGCTGGATGTCTACTCAGTAATGCCGATGCCTTTTCTTTCCACCGGTGCACCTCCGAAGATCGCCAGTACCGTGTGCCACTACTGTGGAGCCATTGCTGCAATCACCGCTGCTATCTGCCCCTAGTGACAATGGGCTTGACGCTGTGAGCTGTGAAGAATTTTGTGGTGCCCTGGAAAAGGATGTAGGGCACTTCTTGCGTAGATGTGGGGCAAAAATCGAGCTGTATGGGTGTGACCCTGCACAGACCCCCTGCAAAGCCACTTGGTAGTGCAGGCTGGGACAGTCTTCAGATGCACAACAGGCTGCGGTATCATGTGTGGTTGGCAGCCGGGGCAGCCTGTGTGGAAGATGGTAGTGCCATCCACATTGAGAAGCACTGTGTTGGGCATGGAGAATGGACCGGCTGGCATGGGGCACTTCAACGTAACATGAGAATGCAGGTGTTATGTGCCAGTACTGTGGGGTCACTGCTGCAATCACATGCTGCATTCTGAGGTCTCTGCTCCAGTGTGCCTGTGGTGAGGGTCGGGGTAGACATACTGGGCCGCACTGACTTGGGGAACTGCTATGTTCTTATGACCATGGATTATTTCATGACGTGGCCTGAGGCATGTGTGGTCCCAGACTAAGAGCACAACTCCAATGGCAAAGTGGATAGTAGAGTTATTCTGCCACATTTGAGTGACTGAGGAACTGACCAAAACCAGCTGGCCTTCTACAACACTCAGAGTACTCCACTTCGTGCCAGATATTATGGGTTGGCCAATGGGAGCACAGAGAGTATCTGAGCCAAGATACCCAGGAAAGTTTTCCTTGTGGGCCTCCTTACAGTGCATGATGCACTATGTTATGTTTAAAACAGTCTGCTTTTTAGTGTAGCGCTTCACATCTGTGTGTTCACTCGTATTTTCCAGTCTGCGTACATTTGTATATCTAGTTTGGAAGCTCTGTGTAAGTGGCCACCTCTTTTTTTATACAGAAATAAGATGACGAAAAACATGTTCTGCATTACAACCTTTTGCGAATTTTCCTTATAAATACTGAGAATGATGAATATGTCCAACAGTCAAGGGTTAAACATTTGAGATGAAATATGTGAATTACAATCCACAGATATTTTCCTCACTGCTGTTTCTTTGATTGATGTGTATCTGTTTTGTGAAAAACATGAACGTAGATTAGCTTCGACATCCATTGTCATTCAGAGGAGTGCTTTCATCTCATTTTCTTTTCATCAGACAAAATGCTTGAATTTGTCTTGAATGACAATAGCATTTACATTCTCTCCTTTAGCAGGAGACTCTTTCTTTTGGTGTTTTGCTGTGTCTGGCAGGTTCAAATGACACTTATTATTAATCATCTACATTTTCAACATCAAATAGGGTTTTTTTTTCTTCTTTAAAAACATAAGTAGGGGTTTCATATGTGTAACTCTATCCTTATTCAAAAACCTCACATATACATTGTGTTTTCATGTGTGGTCTTTCTCTCCTGTCACACAAGATTCATTGAACATTGCAAAATATGTTTTGGACCTGTAATTGTGTTAACACCTCAATAGCTAAGGTATATGGGATCTGTAAAGGATTTATTGCCATTAAAGACAGGAAACTATTACAGCATGGTAGGGTAGATGGCACTGTTGTTCCTTGTGTATGTTTTAGGACTAAACATCTCAGCTATGCAGCATAGCTAGTGGTTTGTGAAACCACAAATAACACATTTTCTGATGTAAATTTAAAAGGCCACGAACATTTCTGATTTATCAGACTTATTGGCATTGTCCTTATAACTCTCATCATGAAAACCTCCAGTAGCAGCTAATGCAATAATGGAACTGAATTATTTTCTTATGAAGGCCATATGACTGACCTGCTGTGCTATGAATGTTTAGTTGAAACAGTATGACTGTCTTTCTCTGCAAGAGTGCTACAAAGCTACTAATGTTTCCCAACGGGATGTTCTGACCTTTTATATAATTTCATGAAGGGAAAAGAGGTCTTTTTAAATGTGGAGAGGGTTTCCTGTGAGGAATGAAGTTGATTCAAAGCACCAAAACTCATTAAGAGATGTCTACATTTAATTAAGATTTTAAATTAGGGATACTATCCCTCCTGGGTACATGTTAACTTGGGGCACAAATATACTGTATATTTAATTATGCGGCTTTTCGCTTAGATATACGTAGGTTAGATATATATATATAGTAAAATAAGTATATTCACACACAAACACCTGCATTTATTTGTATGTGGGACACATTATTATTACTATACAATGTTGTTGAATACACAAAGAAATATTAGATCTTCAAAAATGAAATCTGCAACTTCTGTTAAAATGGAGAAATGAGGTTGATTATGCTCAGCAGATGGTCCTCTCCTAAGAGAATGTGTTTCCAGCAGTCAGGTTACCCAAGGGAAATTTGTCCATAAGATAAAAGACCAGCCTATCTGTGTAAGGCTTTAGTAATATGGCATACAGATCCACAATGTTGCTTTTGGAATGATAAACACCTGATTTTGTAATGGAATGTGAAGTACTGGTCAAAGCAATGCTTCCTGAGCAGGAGGGATGAGTATGGGCAGGATTAGCATAAACCAATAGTAGGTTTGTCTGCAAACGAAGAATTACTGGCCACAGTTTTAACACCGCCCAAAAAATTGACCAGAAGTACACCCTTGTGGATTTAGTTAGCACATTCCAGAAGTAGAACCACCAGAAAAAACATGACATGGAATTCTCGTGTTTATTAATTTTTTTGTTTTGTGTCTGCAGTAAACTTGCATAATTCTATAATTTGCTACTTTTTTTTTGCTTTTGTTCACAACCCAACGTATTCTTAAATCTCTTGTGCAGGAATGTGCATCATTAGTACGGTGAGCATCATTACTAAGACAGAATGATGAGGCACACAGCATTAGGGCCAAATTCACTTCATCTACATAAAAATTAGCTGCGACATGAATTTATCCTCCTTTAATTAAAGGACCTTCGCACTTCTAATCTTACCCTGGTGGCATTTTTATCTTTGATCAGGACTTTTAAAAGCAAAGCAAGTAACAAAGCCAACTTTAGTAAGTATAAGCGTAAATATATTTTCCTAATAAAACACATTTCAAAACAATTGGTGTTGACTAATATCCTCTACATAAGTAAGTAATACATATAAACATGTCACATACACTCACCGGCCACTATTAGGTACACCTGTCCAACTGCTCATTAACACAAATGTCGAATCAGCCAATCACATGGCAGCAACTCAATGCATTTAGGCATGTAGACAAGGCCAAGACGATCTGGTGCAGTTCAAACTGAGCATCAGATTTAGGTGACTTTGAACGTTGCATGGTTGTTTGTGCATGAAAATCCCAGTAGATCAGCAGTTTCTGAAATACTCAGACCAGCCTGTCTGGCACCACCATCTCTAGGGTTTACAGAGAATGGTCTGAAAAAGAGAAAATATCCAATGAGCGGCAGTTCTGTGGGCACAATTTCCTTGTTGATGTCAGAGGTCAGAGGAGAATGGCCAGACTGGTTCGAGCTGATAGACCGGCAAAGGTAACTCAAATAACCGTTACCGTCGTTACAACCAAGGATTGTAGAAGAGCATCTCAAACCGCACAACACGTCAAACCTTGAGGTGGATGGGCTACAGCAGCAGAAGACCACACCAGGTGCCACTCCTGTCAGCTAAGAACAGGAAACTGAGGCTACAATACGCACAGGCTCACCAAAATAACGACATTCGGATGGTAGGGTCAGAATTTGGGGTCTGAATATAAGATATATATAGAATATAAGGTAGTGACATAGAATAAGAGAACGTCATATTATTGTACAGCTGTTTGTCCACAGTCTTCAATGAAATGAAATGGACTTACATGTGAGCATGATGTGGAATGCTGATGAGAGACGACCTGCTGTGCTGTGATTCACTGCTGCACCAGCGTGTCTGTGGAGCCTGTACCGCAAGATCAGAACTGCCCAAAGGAGCTGACGGGGGGCATCTCTGAGACACGAGGAAGAAGTTGGAGCATCGGCATATCAGGACAGGACATTTTAGTGCTGTGTCAATCTGTTAAGTGTTTAATAAACAGTAAGCGTTAGACTTGCAGTTAATTCTTTATTAAAATACGAGCAAGTAAATAGAGGTTAAAACCTGTGTGGTTCCTTCCTCAGTACCAATGACTAATCCAGCAATGACATTTTGTAGTAATTGTGAGATAACTGACTCTGACCTGTATACAAAGTATGAAGACGGGACGAGAGGGAGGTATGGATTGTTTTTTAGAGCTTTACATATGCTGAAATCCTTAACACCATCACTTGGGCTCTTTAAGGAGCACAGATCTGGGTATATGCTAAGATAGAGTATTATGTATTTCCTGATAATTATACCACATATGAAAAGGGGGAAAGGCCCCAAGACACATCCTTCAGCAACCCCATAGGTCATGGTGCAAAGAAAATGATCAGTATTAACTGAAGCATTTCTATTGCTAAAGCTGAGGCCTAGAATAAATATGGGAAATATTTAGAGTGACATGTTTTTTTAAATTTCATTTAATGCAGTCTACCGCCTCAGTGTCAAACAGATTGTATTTTTATTAGCTGTCAAATAATTTGGCCTGTGAACAGTTGTTTTGTCTGAGGTCAAAATGTGTTATGTTTAAAGCCATTATGTCATACAGTAATTTCAAACTTCACAACTAACAATGACCACTATAAAAAACACAACATTGCTTATACAGTAATGTTTTTTTATTCACAAGGAACTTAGTCTTGTTAAAATGCAAGGTAATATGCCGCATGCACAATTACAGAACCAACATGACAAAGTCTTATAAAAAAAAGTATGCATTACTAAGAAAATATTGAGTTTTGGTTCAAATACACTGCAATAATAAAAAAATAATTATTTGAGATTATGATGGATGGCCTCTCAACTGCATGG
Organism: Brachyhypopomus gauderio; assembly: GCF_052324685.1. Classification (NCBI taxonomy): domain Eukaryota; kingdom Metazoa; phylum Chordata; class Actinopteri; order Gymnotiformes; family Hypopomidae; genus Brachyhypopomus; species Brachyhypopomus gauderio. Next base: position 13,221,032 of record NC_135216.1, on the reverse strand, counting down.
CATGCTGTGTGTTTGAACTTCAAAAACTTGCCAAAGCTCACTCGCATATTGGATCTTGACTACAGTACATGTCTCACTTTAACAAAGGGGTTGAATTAGCTTGGTGAACATATAACAGAAAAGCGGTTTTCTTTCTGTTTAATATTGTATTAAAATTGTAATATTTTTTATTTATCAATAATATTCATACAATTCTGGACACCTTGTAATGGCATGAATGTCAGAGAAGTCAAGGGCAGGGCTGAGGGCAGACACAACTCAGGAGAGAAACTTCCACTCATATATTATTTATTTACAATCTCAGTGCTCAAGTGCCAAGGTGTATGTTGAACTGCTAGAGTGTCTATGAACACAGTGTCTCTGGTTAGGATATTTGAAGAGTATATTGTGGATGGTACAGTCACCAGGGTCAGCATCAAGTAGCAGGTCACTGGCTAAATTGAAAAGAGCAAAGTTTGTGTTAAGAAGAGCTCTAAAATGAGAATGATATGTTTCTTTTTTAATGGAGAGAATAGAGAGAGAGAAATGACTTGCAGAATTTAAAGAAGGGCACATCCAGATGCATATTGGGAACATGCAGGGATTGTACCAGTGTTGCAACTAAGGAACATTTATATTTATGGTCTTTAGCAGTCACCCTTATCAGAATGAAAGTTTTAGTTGTCTACTTAAATAATCTTCAGCTGGTAGGTTGGAGTCCAAAAATACTTTTAACTGAGACTGCCGGAACCAAGTGTCAGTACTGAAACCTAGAATAACAAGCTACAATACTACGAAATACAACACGATACAAAAGCAATTATAAAGCAAACATAAGCAGAAGTCTAAAATCTTCATTATGCCTGATTAGGTTAATGAAAGTGACAAAGTAATATTATTTTTAAGGATGTGAAGGGTCATCATTAGGAGAAGAGGTTATGGTCTTTATGTGAGCTATTCCATCTGTTAAAGGAGAGAGAGAGAGAGAGAGAGAGAGAGAGCGAGAGAGGTACATGTTTAATCAAAAACAGAAGTGCCTAGGGAGATGGATCAAAAGTGGAGGTTTTTTTTTTTTTTTTAGACTTTTACTGCTTTTGCTCAGATGCTTGCCGCTTTAGCCTATAGAAGTTAGGCATTCTGATTCAGATATTATTCATTATAATAAAGAGTATTTTAATCTACATGGTCATATTACCATTGATAAAATCACAAATCTGGTGGACTAAGACTTTTGCACAGCATGTATGTATTATATGTAATTAGTTTATTGGGCTTGTTTCATTATTAGCCAATTAAAGACATGACATGCTTTGAGCTGACATTAAGTAGTGATGCAAACATAATATCAAGCATGTTCTGCTTCCTGTGATGATAATTATAAACCTTGTTTGTCTGCAGCTATGAAGTCTTCAAAATAATCTCTTGAAATGCAACTCTGTATTGAAAGTTACTAATTTGTCCTTTGAACAAAAACATGAAGCTGAAGGTTTCCACAGGTGTCATCAGTTTAATTGCAAGAGTTAAGCCCAAGATTGGGAAATTCTTTTTAAGCGCAGTTCAAAGTGATGTCAGCGCGAGTCAGATTACATCACATTACCATAAAGTAGTGAAATCCCACTTTCCCTTTACTCTGTTGGGATCTCTTTTATCATCTTAAAGGTTTTTGCCTTAATAAGGAGAGATGAATGCATTCCCCAAAGAAATGAATTAAATCAGGATGTTCTTGAATTTATTCAATGTCCAGTTTTAATCAATGTGGGTGAGAATGCAGTTTTCTGTTATTCTAAAAAAACTAATTAATGGACTGACCAGCATAGTTATTCCTTCAAACGCAGGTGGGTAAAGACATTAATCAATCCTTTACTTTCAGCTAGAATTCAAAGACTAATATCATACTAGCGCACTAGCATTTAGGCTTAAACAATGCAGTATCTAATTAAACCTGCAAACTACCTGCAAAAAAAAAAAACCCTGCAAACTACCTTTATAAGATCTCCACCTTGTGCAATCTATGTTGTCACCAGTGAGACAAAATTTAATGATACAAGTACATGACTCAGTTACAATTCAAACAAAAACCACATTAAAACACATACAAATAATAAAATATGTGAATAAATTGGGGAATAAATTAGACCTATTCATATGCAATTTAATCCAATAAAATAGACACCCAAGGATAATTGTGGTCCTCTATAATCTATTTGGTTTTATTTTCTGAAATCTTTACACGCTATCCTCTGTCTGCATTGCTACAGGTTGGAGGATGGCACTATGTTTAATATATTACTTGTTAAATCAACTCAAGCACAGCATGAGACTAAACGAAAATGAATACTGTGTTTCTCTCAGACAACTTCAGAAGTCTTTCAGTTGAAATGGGATTTATGAATTTTGTCTGATCCTGCTAATCTGAAACAATTCTTGAGTCTGGTTCAAGAATACACAGGCTTAAAACAATAATTCCATCCCATGAAAGCAAACAGCAGTAAGAAGGGGAAATATAAAAGCAGTAATTCATGTGATTTATAACAGCAATAAGACCTGAAGCTCAGATCATGTCTGACAGTTGGCCTCTGCTAAAGTTTATGGGGGAATGCTTAATAGAAGTACATTTCAAAGATATGTTTGCATTTCATTTTAGAGTTAGGTTAATTTATACAATTATTTGTAATACCTGAACGTAGTGAGGACAATATTAAAAAGGCTGTGATTAATATACAACAATGTGCAAACGTTTGTGCAACTGTACCTAGAAGAACTGATGCTGCATTGAAGGGTGATCAAACTAAACACTGACTTGATATAGACTTCTCATTGACTTTGTTCATTCACTTTGCATTTTTTAATCATCAAAAAGCTATTAAGGCTTCTATTTTTGAAAGCATTCTTACTTTTCAGCATTTCTCCACACCTGCCTAAAACGTTTGCACAGTACTGTATGGTAAACCCATACATAGAGATAGAATCTGAAATCAAAGCTACCATTTTGCACTCTAACCTCATAGTCAGTGTTCCATTTAAATCCTGGAGGCAGAGCCAAAACAATAATAGTCCAGTCACTAAATTACATGTGGACTACACAGCAACATCAGCTAATATTGTGTAATAATTAAAATGCAAATCCTTGTCAGATTATATTTGTGTCAAGTATACAAGGTACTGACACGGAAGACAATTGCACATTATTGTTTACCTGTTTATCCACAGTCTGCAATGACATGGAATGGATGTGTGAGCATGATACCGAATGCAGATGAGAGAGGCTCTGCTGGGCTACGCGACTCAATCCTGCTCCAGTTATTGGAGCCTGTTCATCAAGGTCAGATCAGGGGGTCAAGCTTCATCCATGTTAGCTTCCACTGCACATTCACACGTTCGAATGTCAAATGAAGATCAAATTAGTGCTTTGGAATACAAGGCCTTGAATTTATTTTAGGCACAGTGCTGACTGTTTGCTGTTTTAGATGACACAATTCTGCAGATGAAGGATGTGCACAGTCCTGCATCCTGATTTATGGGAATGTGTCACCAAGATAGAAGCAGCTTGAAATGTTAATACATAGTTGGGTGCAATCTTTCACTTGTATTTCTGTATACTGCTGTAAGGAATGACACAGAATTGTATGGATTTCATTGTCTTTGTAACATATTTAGTGTTTTTATACTCTTGACTTCTATGATGTTGTACCATACTATCAAGTTAAAATATAGGTTGTCTCTGCATATTGTAAAAGCCAAAGGAATTCAGGTCTATCAGATTTTAATTATGCCACTTGACCTCTCAGAACTAACAAAAATTACTCAAACCACTTTAGGATGTCCCCTTACTGTCCTATAGATTGAAGCCCTTTTCTATGTTTGTCATAATTTTGAATTACTTCTAGTACAATTGTACAGAATCTTTCTTAAATAGTGCACAATTCATTACTGAAACCATACCGCTCCACAAAAGATTTATTAATGCTACAGCTATTGAGTGGCACTGGTTCGCATGCACACTAACATTTCATAACATGTTAAAATTTTCTTAAATTGTATGTCTATTTGTCTATGTTTACTTGCCCTTCTTGGTAAAAGTTTAATTCCTGTTTAAGTGAACCTGTTTGATCAAAATGCTAGGTAATGACATTGATTAATGTAGTTTAGTAGTCTGGTTCAGGGGTGTCTTGAATTCTGGCCTATCTGTGATAATATCTAGGATGAATTTTGTAAACTGATGCAAAGCACTTTGTAAGTCGCTCTGGATAAGAGTATCTGATAAAAAAACCCCTAAATATAAATCTGAGGATATTTGGTTGTTTAATTACGAAACAGTATAAAAAGTTGGAGTGCTAATATTCTTTAGAGTATGAATACATGAATGAATGAAGTTCTATTTATATACCTCATTAACACCTACAGATTCTAAATCCTACACAACAACCAGTTGCACACAGTGGACTCTCAACCCCCTGGTGGACTGAATAGTGTACAGGGAGGACTGAGAGGATAACACCCAGGACAGAGCACCATCCACCACTAGGTATGCAAACACACAAGCATCCACACACATGCCAGCACCTGACCTAATCTGTGCTAATAGTGATAGTAGTAGTAGTAGCTTAAGAGTTGTAGTAACAGTTTAAACATCTGATACCAAGCCACATAACATAATCTTTTAATTTAAATTAGACTCGCATAAATACGTGCTTTTACAGGTTTGCTACCATTATCAGAGGCATAAGTATCGCTGAATTAGACCTAGGTACATACAAGCTAATGCTAAAACTACAAAAAAAAAAAAAAAAAAAAACATTACCCAGTATCCTCCATTTCCGTCTTGCGTTGATTTTGAGCAGCACGTCTATCCGGGCTCCCGTAGGATGTCGTGGCTCAGAGACGTAGCCTAAAGTTAGAACTTAATTGTCCATAGCAGTTAGTCTTAAATATACATACAACTGAGTTTAAGACGAAATTGGTATAGGTATATAGTTGCGGTGTGACACTACAGAATTAACTACAGACAGCAAAATGAGGCGTGCAGGGTTGGGTACGTAGCTAACTTGCTTTAACGCTAGTCATCCAATGAAATGTGTCAGTTAGCCTCACTAGCTAGAGGATAACTAGGCTGACAATAGAGAATATAAACTAACGCTCCCCATCTACTAATAACGCCAATCTACATCAACACGGCGCGAGCTGGTTACCTAGGTGACTACGTTCGCTAGCTGGTTATTTTGCGTCCAGTCCAGGTATTAGCCCGTGATTGAGCTTTAGCTACATTAGCTTCATCTTCGTCCATGGAAGCGTCCTGCTAGCACACTGATTTAGCTAGTTGGCTAATCTCCGCCGTTGTTTTTGTTGTTTCTGGTTATATTTCTTCCCAAAAGTGGCAACTTTTCATTTTGTACAGGTGAGGGAGCCCCGCAAGGAGGTTATGTCGCAAGCGGATACAGTGTTTACGAGGAGGAAAACGAACATTTACAGGAAGGTCTTCGAGCCAAAGTCAACGCGCTGAAACATGTAAGTTGACGTTATGTTGACCAGTTATGTCAGTGTACACTAGAGATTATTTGTGCTTTAAATGTGTGCTTGTCTGAGCAATTCACCCAAGTTCATTCATTCTTTCTTTCAGCTGTCAATAGATATTGGGAATGAAGTCAAAAGCCAAAATAAAATGTTGGGAGAGATGGTAAGTTTGCGTTGACATGCTGCATGTAATGAGTTAAACATTGTTGCTGGAGTAGTTTGTGAAGCAGATGGTCGACGTGTTTATTATTTGTCCTTCTCCAGGGTTGGTTCCCCTTTAACTGTTCTGTATATGCATTTACAAGCCGTCACAAAAATGGTATATTCCTTTGTCTATGCCTATTTGCCTTGACTGTAGAAACTGAAATCTTTTAAATATCCATATGTCCAAATATGATAGGGATCCCAAATGAGACATGTACTGTAATACACCAAAGTCATATTCTATGACCTTTAATTTCAAAGGAAATCACTATATGATAAAACAATGTGTTCTACATTCTGATAGGGATGAAACCGTAATATAAAAATGTTGGTGCTTACATTTCCATGTTAAAATAAGGTTAAATAAGATTTAGATATCAGAAGGTTATGCTTATCTCACTTACCACAACTCTCGTCAGCTCCAATGTGCTTTAGTTCCAGAATGCAAATTAGTCTGTGGTTTAAATATTTAAGGCTGACAGCATCAGGCATTAATTAGCTATTTTCTTGGTGAGGGAATGCTTCTTGGAGTTTTTCCACAAAGTGCCCTTTTCATTATTAAAAAAAGAAGACATCTTACAGAGTGCTAGCTATAGTTAAACCAAAGCCATGCAATTTTCAGTTGTCTTAGGACATCTTTTATCTGTAGAGGAATATGGAAATGTTGCTACAGGCTCAGAAATTGTATGCATGTATGTATGTATGTATGTATGAAAGGGGCTATACAAATAAATATTATGTAATCATTGATCTAACCCTAGTCACTACATACAACTTCTGATTCATTTTGTAGGACACGGATTTTGACTCCACTGGTGGTCTACTGGGAGCTACCATGGGCAGACTGAAGCTGCTATCCAGAGGAAGTCAGACCAAAATCTACTGCTACATGCTTCTTTTCGCTCTTTTTGTTTTTGTAGTCCTTTATTGGGTGATCAAACTGAGGTGATGTACAGACTGTTTGACATTTCTCTGGACTTCCTCACCCTGAGAGCCATGTTCAGCTGGATTAGATGGTCAGGATCATGGCAGTGACGTCAACAATAAAGATAAGGACTGACGTTCGGGTTCCATTAACATCTATCTTACTGGAGGTATTTTATCGCGGTTATTGTGCAATGTTGTGGACTGAAATTTAATATGCCTGAGTTCCTCCTTGCCACAGTGATTTCAAATTTAAGGGGCATAAGTGCTTTTGCTTTGGGTATTGCTTGCAAGATAGAAATGCTTTGAAGCAACAGCGGTGTGCACCATTGTGGATACCTAGCTATTTCCTAGGATTAATGGTCCTCTGTTTGAAGTATTTGCCACAGTTTAGTATGTCATTTTCTAAATGTGTATCTGAGTGCTTTATTGTGAACTGCCTGAAAAAAATGTGTTAATTTATATGAATGAGTAGATCTGGGTTATGCTGATGCTGATCAAATATTTCAAAAATGAAAACACACTGAGCAATGTGTAATAGTTCATAGTGTGTTCTGCAAGCTGCTGAGAGGAATTTCACTTTGCATAGTGTGAACAACTTTGAGCTGGCCTTTAGGTTATGTATTTCCATGTTTATTATGGAAACTCCAAAGTTGAGAGAAAATTATACAAACATAATTACACAATGATCTGATTAGTTATTGTAAGAAGAAATTCAATTTAGTATAGACTAACACAGAATACATAAGTTTTAAATTGGTCTTAAGATCGGGCCATAACATTTGTATTTCACTTTTTAAGGAACTGAAATGTATTGCTTTATTATATAAATATATATTTTTTTGTTTTGAAAAAGCATAGGTTACAGATACTGACCCAATTTTAATTATTCAGCTTTCTCTTATCTTTGTATATTAATCCATATCTATTCAGATATTTTGGATATATAGTTCAGTTCTTTGATCTTTGAAATTTACTTCTGGAGTAAGAGAAATGCATATCCTTTTTGGTATTTTCTAACAAATATCATTTGTAAACAAAAAAAAAATCTATAAGGCATTAAATGTTGACTTCAAAATGTATAGGATGTGTTGCACATACTTTCTACATTTAAGAGATGCATGTGTGCATATTCAGCTTGAGCTGTATATCATGATTCTGCTGGAACTGCAGGCATAACAAAACCCAATAAGCCATGAGCTGGATGTAATCACAAAGCTTCAAGGTGTTTTATTAAAAATCAAAGCTTATTTTTTGTCATTTTTAAAGAAAGAAACACAGAGAACAGAAGAGTATAAGTAAAGCAGGTTTTAATTGTGACTGCTACAAAGACTACAATGTAATTGTATACAGTGCTTAAAGAGAGCAGCTTCCCATTCCATGCTCACAGTTTTTAATTGAAGATGCTGTACAGCCTTCATTAAAAGGGCTTGAATTCGATTTCCAAGCTACACTAAGTGCACTTTGCTTTTCATCGTGTTAGTGGTGTTATTTCTTGGGTAGGGTGTCCATATATTTGCAAATGATTGACAGCATGACCTCATCTGCTCCTGCCCCGATCGACATCAACCTGGAATCCCTAATGACAAAAACAAGCGTAATCATATTAGCTATATGGAGCTATAATTGTACCTTAATGTAAATGATAATTGGAGTATCGGAAATGACCATCTGGTAATCGAAACTACAGCCTAAGAAACAAGGCAAATGCATTTGTGTTGCTTTAATGTCTCGTATCACTAGGTGTCACTCCTGCTTAATAATGGGATGTGGGCAATGACTCGAGGGATCAAATTGAAAGCGATGGACGGAGACCAACCTGTAGAAGCGACTGACGATGACATCGCTGGTGAAGCCCATTCCTCCCCAGTACTGCAGGCAGCTGTCTCCTAACTCTCGCGCCAGGCGGCCCGCCTTGAGCTTCGCCATGGAGGCCAGCTTTGTTACGTCAACGCCCTTGATGTAGAGAGCTAAAGATGGTGGACAAGAGTCACGACCAAATGTGTTCATACTTTATGCTGTCATTCTTGAATAATTCCAGATTTGAAATTTAAAAGAAAACTGAGGTGCACCTGTGCAGCGGTAGAGGAGGGAACGCAGTAGCTCGATCTCGGTCTGAAGCTCTGCTAACCTGAAGTGCACAACTTGGTGGTGCAGCACTGGCTGCTGGAAGATCTTCCTCTGACGAGTGTACTTGATTGTCTCCTGCACCACTTTATCCATAGTTGTCAGAACTTTTAAAACAGAAACAGGGCTGGTTGGAAAACTGCATTCATTCCATATACGATGAATAGCAAGAGATCTATCTTGTATTGCAAATTATTTGAGTACGTATTTCTCAAAGATTATTCTAAACATGTTTAGGGGAGAAAAAGCAGGAATGCTCCTGAGATCAAAGAACAACATTTCTTAGAAAAGAATAAATATATCAATTTTCAGTGATGCACATATGGTAGCCATTTTGTCCAATCAGTCTGACATCAAAGGAAAAAACCATTTCAAATGACACTTTACACTAAGCAAAGTGGAAAAATGGAGATGTGCTGTATGATATAAGCTGCACTGCTGTTCATTCCTGTGACGTTCCGATCACAATGGATTAATCATATTCAGTAGTAGGGAGTAACATACTTCAGGATATGAGACACATGGGAAGCATCACCATTGCTTACTATTGGCTACTCCCCAAAGACGCTCTTCCTGGAACTGCAGCATCTGGTATGTGAAGCCCATGCCCTCTTGGCCTATGACGTTTTTACACGGCACCCGAACATCATCGAAGAACACTTCTGCTGTATCTGATGACCACATCCCCAACTTCTCGATCTTACGAGCAATATGGATTCCTGTAAATGTGATTTTTTTAATTAGCATCTACTACCATGATTGTCATAGCAATGAGAGGAGTAAAAGTTCCTGATGACCATATTAAGGCATTAAGCTTTGAAGATGCACATCACCAGGTAAATTCATGGGTAAGCATATGAGGGACTTGTTCTTGTGTGGAGGTCCATCGCTGGTGTTGGCCAGGAGGCACATCCAGTCTGCTTGTGCTCCATTGGTGGTCCACATCTTTCCACCATTAATGACAAAATCATCTCCTTTACGCACAGCCTTAGTTTTGATACCTGGAACACATAAGTGTTTTAATCCTTAGTCCTCCTCAGTCTTGCTTTAAATTCCAGAACTGCAAATGCAAAAATAAAGCCTACACAGAAATACTGTCAAAAAAATGTTAAAGCATAAAACGCTTGCAAAGGAAAGAACTGCATAAAACAAACAGAAAAACAGAGATAAAATGCAGCTATTAGCTCTGCATGGTATCCCCATGAAATTGAGTTATTTAATCTTACCATGCCTAAAATGCTTTGAAGTGTTCACTTTAAGAAATAATTAGGTCTACATCCCCCTTTGTCCATTTTCATTCCTTGTTTAGAGGTTGCCCTGGGCAAAGCAAAGACTTACTTGCCACATCTGAGCCGGCACCAGCTTCACTCACTCCCAGGCATGCCACTATATCTCCCATTATGGTAGGCTGCAAAAACTCATTCTTTAGCTCTGCAGAACCAAACCTATAGTGGCACAGAGCTCAGTTAAATCCCTCAGAGCCATAATTACACATTATTTATTAGCCTATTCAGCATGGTGTTTTCTTGATGTCATAACTAGAACAACCACAGCAAGCCTCATGAGAAGCAACGGAAACCCTTGCTTGAAGGATTTATATTTCATTAAAAGAAAAAGCATTTACTGCAACATTACATTAATATATTCTATCATAACAACACAAAATTAAGGAACACAATGTTTGAACTCTGCAGCATTCAGAATGCAAAATTAAAGTGGCAATTTACCATACAAGATTTATAAGCTACTAATATCCAATTTGTCAACAGTTATTCTCAAAGACTTAAGGTTAAATATTTCACCTGACTGCATGCACAAAAACATAAATAAAAATACCTGGCCAGTGCGGGCGTGGCCATATCACTCTGAACACCAATGGCCATGGGAATGCCTCCACAGTTGATGTTCCCCAGCTCCTCAGCCACAGCTACACTGTAGCTGAAGTCCAGTCCCAGACCTCCATACTCTGCCAACATCAAACAACACAGCAAAGCCCAAATGGGTGTTTTTACTTCAGCCGCATCTTCCCAGACTTCAATACCACAGCAGGTGCATTGTTAACACCAGCTTTGATCTCAGTAATTGGGGTCTCTAGGGAACACTCTGAAGATCATGCCAATTTAGTGAACACTATTGGAAAAGCAACATCATTCTGACTTGTTCGCACTATAATGTTTATCTCCATTTCTGGAGCAAAGACCAAATACTTGGAGATGAGATGAGATAAGTTAATCTAAGCTTTCTTGTTTTATAATTGTTTGAGACATTAATTCCTGAAACTTGGTGACATCTTGGCAATGCTGCCCATGAAGAAAATAATTATTTTTGGTTATTTACCGGCATGAAAGGGATATAACCTGGTTTTATAAAAATGTTTGGTGCAAAATAGCTTTTTTGTTGCCACGCTTCAATCGAGTGCAATGACAACTACTGCTACTATTAACAGTTATTACTATTACTAGTATAACTGTTATACTTTTACAATACAATAATTTAGTTTAATACAAAATGTTTCACTGCTGTCACACCCTTCCATTGGGTGATCATATCTTTAATATCTTCACATCTTTTTTGGGAGGTGTGACAGTATTTTCACTGTTTCTAGGATAGGACTCTTCTGGAATGAGATTGTTGTCATTACTGGGATCTAGTGGAAACATTCCTCTATCTTAGGGGTCACAGGCCTACGTGCCATTATCACCACTGGGACAACCTTTATGTTAAAGCTCCATATCTCTCCATTTCTCCTTTCAGTCCCTGGTATTTTCCAACTTCTCATATTCCATTGGATGTTTCCATCACTTGGGACTGGCACATCTATTACTACTGCTGTTTTTCTGTATCTTAGCTACTACCATGATGTGTAATTGGTTAGCAACTATTTATTTATCTGTCTGGATCCAGAGGTCTCATAGGATTTTAGCCTTGTTATTCTCCACAATTCTCTGAAGTTACTACCATTTGGACTTGGGTACATTCAGCACAAACTTCTATATACTGAATGTATTTGTTTTTATGATTTCTGCCACTTGGCTGTATCTCAGTGTAAACTTTCACTTTCCAGCATCTTACATTCTACTACAGAAAACGGTAAAAGGTAAAATAAACTTGGATGTTTTTAACTGTCACAAGAATCCTTCATGCCTTGCAAAACATAATTTCAGAAAATACACTTGTCCAGTAGATGGATACCAGGTCAGGACCTGACAACATGGTAAGTGGTAAAGGGGAGCTCTCCACCCATTTCCTGTAATATCACAGGTACTGTCATTGTGTTCTCAGGCTTTAGAAGAGGAAAGTGCAAGCAACGGAAACATACAGACGCAAAGAGACTCCGATATTGAAGTAATGACGCCTCAAAGTGCTAACAGATAAAAGAGGCTGCACTGAGTCTGAACAAAACAGCTCCGCATAGGAGTTTAATGAAGCCCCATAGAGAGACACACACAGCTCCTGAACACATTCTGCATTAAAGTGAGTTTACTGAATTTATAAAGTGAGTGCATGAGCTCAAATAATTCAATTACATCCAAGTGTGTATCTTAACACTCCCTGTCTCAGTATCACAAAGTCACAGTAGTGAGAAGAGTAGTTTCATTGTTACACTGGGTTCACTGTGAAATGAAATGTATGATTCTAGCTGCACAGGAACGCTCAGAAAAGGCAAAAGAACAAATGTCTTATCTGTATTATCTGTGTTTAACATTTAGACAGCAGCCCTTTTCATTTCCATTTGAGTAATCCAGAAATGTTAAAAAGGACAAGACGCCGACACAGATTAGGGTGTCCAGTGGAGTCTGCCGTCATATATTTATAGAGCTTGATAAAACCACCCTAAAGAGGAACAAAACAAGGTAAGCTGCCAAGCTAAGCAAGTGTTTGACTGCACTAAATATGTCATGAATTGGAATAACAAGTCCTGGACCAGCCAGTTTTCCTGCTCAGCAACACCAGGGACTTTTATGTAATATGAAAAGTAGCTTTTTTTTGTGCAGTTTTTTTAAACTGCATTGTTTTGAAAACAAATGTTTTTGAGCATTATAATGCAGAGAATTTCAGTAATCTCTTGACAAGAAACACAGACATCAAACATAACATTTAAAAGTCCCTACCAAGCACAAATCAAGACTCAAGAACAGTGTAATACCCTGTTCATCTCATATTGTATTTGAGGACCAAACTCACACTTGAAACTAATGGCAAACAATTTGATGTGCACTACTTGCTTGTATATTGAGTAAATTTTGACTTAATCTGCTCAAATCCTTCTTTTTTTTAAACTCCATATATGTTTGTTATCATGCAAATGTAGAATGTATCGCAATTATCAAATACTGTATACTAATGAGGTGAGGTGATGGTAATCCTGAGACTAGGACAGGCTTCTCAAGTCTTAATCCTGCCTGTTAATGCAAACGTCTCCCAGTGTCAGCACTTCTTAATGCGAGAGGCGCTCTTCACTGACCTACAGATGTATAAAGTCATTTTCCCAGTGGCACAACGCAACAAGCTCTCAGCATCGTTCTTGACAACAAAAACCCACCTCTGCAGACCCATGTAATTGAAACATAAAGTATAAAAATAAAATTATGTTCAAAGAAAACGAATGATTCACTGGTGGATGATATAGGGCAGGGGTCACCAACCATTTTGAAACTGGGAGCTACTTCTTGGATACCAATTATTGCGGAGGGATACCAGATTGATATCGAGCAAAAGTTTTTTGGGGGGAGCGTGGGGGGTGCTAAGCGAGTGTCGAATCGAGTGACCCCTGATTTAGGGGGTGTAGATAATTTGTGGGACACACTGTATTTTGAGCATACTACTGGCTCCATTTTGGTTACATGACTAGACATTAGCCATTTAATAAATTAATACTTTCCAGCTCAAAAATCACCAGGAGCCTTCACTTCCACTTAACGGAATAACATTATGAAACGGTACCACCCCTCACCACCCCCCCTCCATGTTGTCATAGTCGTGGTTGTTGCCGCCACCACACCCCCTTGTTAGATTACCTTCTGTTAGCCGTTTCACCTGTTTCTTGGTCTCTGTCTGTTGTCAATAAACATTATGTCGCTTGCCTTCCCCTACCTCATTCTACATTTTTCAAACTTTAATAGAAAATTTTCACTTAATGTACATTCAATCATTTACCTTAGTAATTTTCAAAATGATGTTTTAATAAGTGGCATTTCATAAAAAGTAATGTCTGGTTGCTGAAGAGACATTTGCTTCAGGATGGTTATTTAATATTCAGGGCCTTCTGGGGGCAGTCTAATTTCCCCCAAGTGAATTATGATTTTTAGCTCATGCTGGTATCTCTTCTTTTGTGATAGAGATTATTCATAAGAATTCTAGTTAATATTACCATTATTAAATGCTGGATTCTTATAAGAATTAGAAAAATGAGACATTCAAATAATGGCTTGTAACCTCAGGTCACTTTAGCCACTTATTGTTTGCTCACCCACAGGCTTGCTGACTCCCAAGAATCCTGCACTTCCTAGGATCTTGAAGATCCTGTGAGCAGGGAACTGGCCTTCTGTCTCCCATTTATCGACATGAGGATTGATCTCCTGATCGATGATCTGCAAGAGTTGTCCAAAAGCAATGGTTTGTTTGTTTTCTAAAACACTCAACAACTGTATTGTATGCCTAGCATTGTACGCTAGCTAAACCTGAGGCTAGTAGGCTATATGTACGATGACAAAATTACTGAATTGATTATAAAACATTGTGGAATGGGCAAGGAAGTGCAGAAAATGGAGGATTTAATGGATAAAGTGCACAAACTCAAAACCCATGACATACTCCAAATTAAGGATACAATAACCAGCAGTCAACTGGTACAAATATGACATAAATAGACAGACAAATGACCCTCAGGTGGCAAACTCCTTAATGGCCACGCCCACCTGAGGGGCAAACATGACACAAACAATATGAAGACAACATAGAATACTGTCGCTGCTGACAGGGGGCCTCTGTACTGTGACACATTGGATTACTTTTTCACAAACACTTTCAAAATAATAACAATTTTTCAGAAAAATTTAGAAGTAATAATTCTGCCACATCTAACTCTCTGTAACTCTATATAATGTCCACCAGATATTCAGATACTGACCATCAGATATCCTATCTGAACACTGTGATTAAGATGCATTGTGCTTATATCAATATTTGTAGCTAAAACAGTCATGGCCTGGTGGTAGGGAACTGGTCTTTTGACCGGAGGGTCGTGGGTTTGATTCCCAGACCTGAGGCCATGACTGAGGTGCCCTTGAGCAAGGCACCTAACCCCAACTGCTCCCCGGGCACCGGGCTAGGGCTGCCCACTGCTCTGGGCATGTGTGATCCACAGCCCCCTAGTAATCACTAGTGTGTGTGTGTGTGTGTGTGTGTTTTCTAACTGCACAGATGGGTTAAAAGCGGAGGACAAATTTCGATTGCGGTGAAAAATCACAATTGACAAAATATGACAAATTTACATTAAAACAATTTCTCCAGATAAAGAAAGATTAAGAAATAATTAAGAAGAAATAAGCAAAGAAAGCCTCAGTAGTGGGCCAAAATGTTTATATGGGTCCAGGTATGTGTGTTTTTGTGTCTTTGATTTATTTTATTTTATTTTCCGTTGTAAAGCACTTTGTGGCTTATGCCTGTGAAAAGTGCTATATAAATGTATTTTACTTTACTTTACTTTTTACTAGGTAAGTCACTATAGTTAGATCTTTATCAACACACAGGCCTGAGTGTACATGGTTAGGTTTTTTATTTTAATGATTTTTCTGGTTATGATTCATAGTGTCAATACAACCATCATAACCGACTAATGAAGAGCCTAAAATAAAGAAAGAGTAATATAAACAGAGGCTGAAGTTGTATTACTACTCACAGACAGCTATGCAAAAACACCAACAAATCACGATGGTGTTGTATTTTACCTATGTGATATTGCGATTTCAACGGTGTGGATCCTTCAGGACAACACAGATGACCTTCAGAGAGCTGTAACCACATGATAGCACTTCTTGAAAATAATATTTGCTGCAAAGTGACCTTGTTGAAAATGTCGCCAGTTGCATGCGTGTGTGTTCATTTTTAAATTAGGCTGTCCTCGCTCGCTGTACTGTCAACGGGGGAGGAGGGGTGCAGGAAGGAGAAAACTTGTCACATGTTTGCTTTTGAAGGACTTAAAAACTTCAGCTTTGCATCTGCCAATACATCGCTGGGACTCAACAGAAAGGCTAGGTGATACTGTGAGTGTACAATGCTGTAAAGTTTACGAATAGGTGATTATCCGCTGGAATATTCCAGGAGTTGTCTGCAAACGAAGGTGTTTTTCAGTGTTTATGTGACTGGCCAAGTTATGATATGTGTAACTATCAAATGTGGAAAATTATGTTTTATTTATATAGCATCTTTAACAACACCAACATTGATTTAAAATGCAACAACATTTAAAGACAAAAATACTTTTGAAAGTGGTAGGTTTTCAGAAGATAAAGATAAGTATGGTTTTGTAGAGAGAGGGGTAGAGAATTCAGTGCTTCAGCACTGAAAGATAAAAGATAGTTTAGTGTAATCAATTCAGAGACACATATTCCTCCTACTGATTTTGTTCAAAAGCCTTCTAAGTGCTCTCCAACACCATCACTAATATAATTTCCTTCATTACACATGAAATGAAGAATTTCTCCTGTCATTCTGTATGTTTTTTTCCCCACAGCAATATTATCACAACTGAGAAATGTAGTAAAACTCAGCGTCATAATTCGCCTGGATACGACACCTTGTAAGTACAACAGGAAAAACGCGTCTACTTGGCACTTGAGGTAAGTGAGGTGGGAAATAGAATTGAGTCACAGTTAAGTCATGAGTGACTAATGCCAAGGCTCTGGGATGTTCCTAATTTACCACTCTCTAAGAGGTATGACCGCCTATTAACCGATTCTTACCACTGTTATCAAATGCTAACAGCAGCAGGAGGGTAAATTCGGGAGTGTACAGAGGAACCTTAGTAGTTTAGATCCAACCCCATGTATGAAAACACAACAGCACTATACCTTGACAATGACCTGAAATTACTAAAGCACCTACAAACTTTCTTCAGGGGTAAGGACTGACTGGTAAGGATTTCCAACAAAGCACTACATTACATTTTTTTTATTTCTTAATTTTTTTTTTTAATCTGTTCAGTTATTTCTGATCCCCTTAAATAAAAGAAACTATTGTAAGAAGACCTAGGCCTGCTACTGGGACACCTAATCTAGATGTCACTACCTTTGTGCTGAGCGAAGAACACAGAACCAACAACATAAACTACTTTTTAATGAACTTCAATGTTTAGCTATTTTTGAAGGTAATCGTTTCATAATCCCACAAAAGTAAACCCATGAGCTTATATAGCAGAACAGAATAGTGTGTGACTGAACAATTGACCTTGTCCCCTTTTGCTTGATTCTTTCCTGTCCCAATCCTGTCATACTTCATGTGTTTTATTGTAGTGCCCTTTCCTGTCAAAAACGTGTCCTGTTCTGTAACGTCCTGTTGGGAAGGGTCTCCCACCCTGTCCTGATATTTAATAATTTTCCTGGCTGTTTTTATTTTTATGAGCTTCCATCATGTCATTTGTATCTTGTATGTCTACAAGTTAAAAGCAGCACAACATTTGCCAGCTTTGGTAAAACAGACTACAGAACATTATTTCTTTTTAAATAAACAATCGTACCAATTACTTTATGTACAGAAAAAGTCATTAAGATAAAAATGTACTGAGATTGAATTTTTGGTATCTAATGCTGCTCATTTCTGTTTAACAGTAGCAGATTTAGTTTCACCCCTGTTGAGAATTCCTGCTTTAAACAGTGACAATAATTGTTTAGGCAACATTAATGCATGCAAAATTGATTGCCACATTTCCCCACGTTTAATGGGCAGCTTGGCTTGTAAGTGATTTTTATTCAAATATTGATAATAAAAATGAATATTCTTAGTGATCAGGTCTGTTTGTCGAACCCTTTTGACTTCCATATTATAGTGTCTGTGACAAAAAGTTTCTGTTAGTCTGTGATGAAGACAAAACTTTGGTAGGTTAAAGAAATAGGACAAACGCACACATGCACGCCTCCCAGCACTTGAAGAAGGAAAGTGCTGCTGAAATGCAATGACTGAAGAGTTTCAATGATGCTTTGTTTGTCCCGTAATATGGGCTCAAGAGTGCACTATATCCACTTTTTTTAAGCATAATAAGCAAACAGGAGATATAACTGATGAGCAGATCCTAATATGTTTACTGAATGAGAGCAGGTAAAACACAGTACAAGCCGACCCTGAATATCTGCTCGAACATGATAGTATTACGCATTGTAATAGAAGTAATATTTGACAAATAAATTAAGCTGTGGTGGATGAAAAAAATAATATGGTCAAATATGTTGTGCATCTTATTTAAGAAGTACAGAGAACAAACAACTTTAAACTCCTGTCAAATTTTGACAGGAGCACATTACATAAGATACACAGGTTCCCAGGCATCTGGGGAAAAGCCTTATAATCTTAACAAAACGATAAGGCAAGCAAACATTCAAAAGTATTCGTATTTTCTGCTTTGGATTTTTGAGGACATATTCATAACCTGTTGTGACCCTTTGGTGATTATGCCGTAAAGCAACATCCTTTCCCTTTGTTAAGCCATTTCCAGTTAACACTATTTTGGAACAAAGACACTTTTACTGAAATTGTATAGAAGTGTGTTTTGCCTCTCAAGAGAATTGCGGCTTGCCACATCCTTTCTACACCCCTCCAGGCCTACATTTTCTCTTCCATTTTTAACTTCTCTTACATTTTTAGCTTTTTATAACGTGCACATGTAACACTGGAAGCAAAAATATTAAACTTTTGAAAACTTGTGAAACGTTGATTTTTTAAAAACATGTAATTGACCTCTCACAGCGCTCAACTGGCACAGGTGTATGACCTCGAATCTTTGATTTGTGATTGTGTAATTCACTGTGTAAAACCTTACACAGTCACTGCGCTTCCTTTTGACTTATTGTGTATTTATGTTGTGTAAAACGTTACACAGTCACTTCATTTTGACATACGGCGTATTTATGACTAATAATTTAATGTTGGTACATTGGTGAATCTATACGTGTCCTGCTGGGACGCTTTAGTCTTTCATAAATGATCACGTGACAACCACAGAGTTTGCATTAAAAACGAGGATGCAGACGTAGTTATACACTCACAACTTGATGTGAGAAAGCGATATCCTAGTTTTTAACCCATCTATGTGATGTATAAACAGCTCAAACGTTAGCTAGGTTACCTCTGTAGCTATTTAGTTGTACATTGACCTCTCACCTACATTGCCTGGGTTATATCACACGATACAAATGAGCTCGGTTAGCCATTTAGCTACATTTGTTCAGAACCAGCACACAGTGCTTGTTAGTGCTTGAACGTGAAGGTTTTGAGTACACTGATGTTAACTATTAGCTAACAAAGTGCAGTCTGTCACACTTTAAATCTAACCACAGCAAGCTAAGACTAACGTTTACCTTTCTTAGAGAGTCCTTCAGTGCAAAATGCTCCTGTGTGTAGAGGACATGATCAGATGTCTCGAAGGTGGCGTTAGATGTGGCAGACACGTTTGCTGATAAGTGCCGTTCATCGAAAACTATAGTAGTTTTGAGAAGGCGATGACTTATGCCCAAAGGCTTTCGCAAGACTCTTCCACATAGTGCCATTGTTGTTGAAGTGCAGCTCTCTCGTGCGCATGCGTACAAACATCGTTCACGCTAGACCAGCATCTCTCGTCTTTTTCATACTTTTCACCACAGGAATGTGTGTTTTATCTTTTCAAAACGTATTGAACTTTAGCAGCTTGCGACGCTCGTGGACACGTTTATAAAACATACATCCTTGAAATATTCAGAATGTGACATTTGTAACGGGGTTTGGAATCAGCTTAGGTGACATTTTGACTGACAGTATACGACACGTGGTCACGTCAGGAACGTAAAAACTAAGAGTTGACATCAAAAGCTCTGACAATATTTGCACAAGTGTATTCTTTTTAAATACATGACTCCAAAGAGAAAAAACACAAGGTGTGTCCACATCTAAGGGTATTTATTTACAAATGAAAACAAGACGTTGAGTGTCATTCGATTATCTATCCTTCACTGTTTCACAGGCAGTAGAGAAGATACCATGTTTAAACAGTAACCTGTCCATGTGCAGTACTGAAGATCTAAAGACTAGAAGATTATGGAATTCCTGTGTCCAGTTCAGCAAATGACACATCCCCCTTTTTCCTTGAATGGATTTTTCTCTTCTGGGATGCCTTTAACCAGGGGATCTTCATCTGTTCCAGCCTGAATGTATTCCATGACTTCTTCACAGCACTTTGACACCTACAATAATAACATTAGTGTTATTATAGCCATCATACATTTTGCACTTATGTTAAATTAATACACGTTTGTAATGTAATGTTGATTATTAACCCAATTCAGTTTGTAGAGTAGGTTTTACTGTTGGTGTCTACTGGCTTTTTGTTTCACAATGCAGTACAAAAAGTGCATTAACAGGAAATTTTTTTAACAGATTTCATACGAATAGCAGCCTGTGGCTATCTCAGTGCTTACTTTTACTGTCATTGCATTATTATTGTTATTTCTTACTACACATGAGTGACAGCACCTTACGATAGCTTACCTTTTCCCTCTCTAGTTTTACCTCAATCTTCAGCTGAGCTACTTCCATTTTCGCCCTATCCAAGTCTGTGAGATTCTCCACATCTATGACTGGCATTCTCTGTGAAATAGGAAATCAACAACTGATTCTTCAACAATAATTAAATGCTGCCCATGATTTTCAGATCAAATGTATATTTGACAGTTTTACATGACATAAAATCAATGATAACCAAACTTACCGCTGCTTCTAGTCAGCTCCCTTCCTCCCTGAAAACAGCCAGAGAATCTTCCATCTGTATCTCAATCCTGGTTATAAAGTAATCTGTATAAACAGTATAATCTCTTAATCTTATTAAAACCATCACTCTTATTGTGCCCATGCAATACTGCAAACATTTATTTTAAATTAAGTGTTCATGGTTTTACTGTTTTTGGCCATCACTCAAAATTTCAGTAGATTTAACAGGCAGAACTTATACTTCAATTGCCTGGCTATGATTTTGTTACTGTACCAATATAGGTCAAGGGGACAGAGTATTACAGGTTGTAATGATAAGCAAGTTAATCTGTGTTTACGCTCAACCTGTTACCCTGATCAGTGGACCATCAAACTAATAAACCTGTTCCTTCAAGGACTGAATGAGACATGTGCACTCTAGTCACACAGTGACCACAGCAATAAACTCTTCCTAAATTAGTTAAATTACATTATCAGAGGTTGGCAAAAGTATGTGTCTTCTGCTCATACAGTCTACAGCACAAATCGTTTTAAAAGCAATGTGGAAGTGTATTAAAATGCTTTCCAACTAATGAGATTTTGATGGATGGGTAGGTGATTGGGAATAATGCTGAAAACATTTGTTAAACTAGACTGGATTCATGGATGCTGCTGTCTCTTATTTAAGGATTCTGTCACAGTTCTTCAAAGTGAAAGCTGAAAGCATCCTGAACAAATCATAGCAGTGAGATGTCACTGAGACAAAGATCTCGAGATTCTTTACTGCGTTTCACTGCCAAACTAGGTGTTCAATTGTTATTTTCCCTCCTCATTTCAGAGCTTACGTAACGTGTTAAGAGAGTATGTTTTCTTGTACCCTGCCCACATTCTTTGTTCGTTTTGGCGAAGATGGTTGTAGTATTACTACACTGGAGCAGACAGTGATCCCTGGGTGGGGGGCAGGGATACGAGCTCATTTAGTGAATGCATCATCTCTGTACTCTAGTGTGGCATTTACTTAGAGACTTGATAATATTTTCCCGTGTTAGCTAAATGTCAGTAGGACTGTTTCAGGTTGTTGTAATCATAAATTCTACATTGTCAATCATATATGTAAGTCATTAAGTGAAGGATAATATTTTGGTGCCTTAGAAAACATGAGAGAGAAATGAAAATAAATTATTCATTGCCTTTAGCATAATTTTCTTGACACTTCGCCAAGTTTTAACATTTAGAATATATGAAATATTAATGCCATGCAAAAATGCACTCACTACGCAAACACACTACGAATGTCTTACGTTGTACTACAGTCAACATTGGGGCAAAAGACGTCAAATAATCACAGACCGCCCTTCTAATACCCAACGGACAACTTTTTCAAGTCCGATATAAAATGCGATAGAAGGAAACAGTCGCTACACACCAGAAACATCTCGGTCTGGGTCTTCCGACTTATAAAATGGAGTCTCTTTTCACCGGCAGCTTTTTACTCATAAGTTTACTCCAGAGCGTTTTTGGTCTAAAGCCCAAAGGTAAATTCAAGATTTTTTTGGTCACAAAGTTTCTTGGTTTCATTGATTGTACTTTATCAATTAAAAATGGTTGAGTAATGAGAAAAAAAAATGATATTGCTCCCGTTTTTTCCAAATGTGAATGTGATTTAAAACACGCCTAAAACACATTTTTTTATCGGCTGCGCCGTTTGTTTTTCACTGTTTTCTGATAACTTGCTTTAATTTCTTTCAGAAGTGTGCCTTTTACAAGTTGATGAAGGATCTTGTAGGGCATACATACCTCGTTTTTACTACAATACAATCTCCCAGGAGTGTGAAGAATTTATATATGGTGGCTGTTCAGGAAACGCCAACAACTTCGAGTCTATTCAAGAATGTCGTAAAACATGCTACACTATACCAAGTAGGTGTAACACAGCGTTTTGACACACAATTTTATTTGAATAACTAGTTGAATTAGAACCCTTTTCTGATATCCTTCCGAACTTCCTTTGCCAAGGGATGAGGCGTAAATACAGACCGATGACCTTATAAGCCCTTTGTCTGTATTTGATATAGAATTGGGCTTAGTTGAACGGTGACATAAATCAGTATATTCAATGTTTTCATGGTATTCTGATATACTGTATGTATTTTAAATCTGAGCTTTGCAGATAAAAGTAAGTTGTAGTAAAGAGTAATGAGATGTATGAAAATGTGTTCGGTTGGGGTGTTGGTTGTGTGTCCTTGGTGAGAAGCTAGTTATTAAAGGGATCTTTAACAACGTTTGATATATATGAATGGTATGAACAAGTACAAATATAATGTTTCAGTGTTATAATGTTCCTAATTAGGAGGAATTTATGGCTATATATATATATATATATATATATATATATATATATATATATATATATATATATATATATATAATTTTGGCAAAAAGATTGCTCTATAACTTGTGCATTATTATATTGACATGTATCTGGAATGAGACAGTAATCTCACACTGCCTGTCTGTTGTCAAAATGACTTTTTGACACTTCATATGACACATATGTGACTTATGACACTTCTACACATGATAATTTTGCAATAATAATGTCCTTCCTTTTTTGAGTGAGATCTTGTTCTGCTGCATGTAGCCTACTGTTTTGTGGGGTACTATTCTGTAATTAAATGTGTAAATGCATGCAACACTAATTTAAATGATATGCTTTTAACAAAGCACTGTTAAATGTATATGCCATGTGTTTTTCCTCTTTAGAAATTCCACGAATTTGTCGTTTTCCAAAGGAAGAGGGGAGGTGCAGAGCCCTTCTCAGACGCTTCTATTTCAACATGACCTCCATGCAGTGTGATCAGTTCTTCTACGGAGGATGTGATGGAAATGAGAACAACTTCCACACCCCACAGTCGTGCATGGAGTACTGCGTACCTTCAAAATGTATGTAGATCAAAGACAATCTAGTCAAAAGTTTGTACACACCTAGTTAAAAAAAAACATTTTAGAAAAACCGTGAAGGTATAAAAATAATGCAAATAATATTAAACCATGCTGTGTTTAACTATGCCATGCTAAACCAAAATACATTTGATATTTGGTTTAATATGCTGTAGATCGTAAAGTTCTTCAGAGCCGCTAATTCCTGGACAGTTTGTGATGATGCTCTGGATGCTCTTGGTGTTCTTAATAACCAGCTTCATGAGGAGGCACCTATGATGCACTGAACACATTCTCATGTAAACTGAGCACCTATGATGCCCTGAACACTTTCTCATGTACGCTGGGCACCTATGATGCCCTGAACACTTTCTCATGTACGCTGGGCACCTATGATGCCCTGAACACATTCTCGTATATGCTGAGCACCAATGATGCCCTGAACACATTCTCATGTACACTGAGCACCTATGATGCCTTGAACACGTTCTCATGTATGCTGAGCACTTGTAGGATGAGGAACAAAATGTATGAATTTTTTGAGGAGGCATTTAAAATGTATTTAAAATCTTATTCTTATTTTTATTATATAGTATATACATCGGTTTGGGGGATAAAACATCATATATAGGCCATGAACATTAATTATTTCTATTTGTCTTGGAAGCAAATTTAAACATAAACCATTAGCAAAAAACCACAATAATTTTAACTTAGGTTAGATTTACTATGTTTTTGACAACCTGGCCCTATGCAATTTAATGTTACTCTGCCTCTTATCTGTTTCATTTAGAAGACCTTAAACCTGTCTCACATAGTGTATACATCGTGATTAAGAATAAGAGATATTGTGTGTTTACTTTATGTGGTGCTGTCTTGCAGCCGTCCCTGTGATTTGCCAGGATGTCCTGGATAATGGGAAATGCTCCGCATCCATTCCAAGATATTACTACAACTCTGCCACAAAGACCTGTGAAGAGTTCATATACACAGGATGTGGGGGAAGCAACAACAACTTTGTCTCTAAACAGAGCTGCATGGATGTTTGTGGTAGAAGTAAGCTCGAGTGTGTTTGGCACTACTTTTGGTCAAATATTATAATCATGGAAAGTTATTAGTCATTACAATAAGGATCTAATATTTGTCATTTGTTGTTTTCAGGGAGTAAGAAATGGAAACCAAGAAGAAGGATAACTTCCAGAAGGCTTCAGCGCCTGATGCACAGTGATGTGTCACAGCCGTAGTAGATCATCACCAACAGCACTGTTCTCAACTAGCACAAAACCACATACCTAAACAGGTTTCTCCCCTTAGTAAAAAGTGAATCCACTGTAGTGGACATATTTCTCTTTCTCTGATGACAGTATGTAAATTAACATATGCTAATAGTAAAACAATCTTAAAATATTTTTGTAATGTTTTGACTGTGGGGATTTGCACTGTGATTTTCTTTTTAATGTACTAACTGCACATTATGTTCACTGAAGTTTTTATTTCTGACCTTCTGTAGAATGTACATTATCCAAAAAGATAAGCTTCTCCAGGATTGCCTTTGTTTTTTTACCTGTGTTTAACATTTTATGTTAATGTTAACTAATTTTCTTTGTTAATTACAAAGCTTTTAATAATGAACTTTTAAAAATCTTGTTTAAATGACTTTGTATTCTGTGTATCCCCATTTCCCCATGTTTGTAGGTATTTTTGTTCTTGTTTTTATAAAACTGGTATTTTGTATAAAGATACATATTATAAAAGAGTATATGTAAAACGTGTGTGTGTGTGTGTGTGTGTGTGTGTTTTATTTAACCAGAAATTATATTTTTGACTGGAAACGACACAGGCATCTCCCAGGAGATAATACGATGATGTACAAGAGGCGTCATTGTGGGAAAAAAATATTTCTCAGCTTTTATTCACATTGCCAGGGGTATGAATACTTTCGGGCATGACTGTATATATATATATATATATTTTTTTATTTTATTTTATATATATATATATATATATATATATATATATATATATATATATGAATGTGATTTTAATAAAATTATTAATCCAACATAAAAAAATCATATTTTAATGAACTATTGAAGGCTGACTTTACATATGTGTGAAGTGTTTATTATCCAATATAATGAAGTTATAGATTTTGTATTTAAGTTGCAGCTGTGATTGCATTTTTCTAATTAATGCAATATAACCAGGTACACAAGACACATTTTTAAAAGTGTATATGCAAAACCACCATGGGCACATAGGCTTATGGTGTCTGCTTTCATTTAAAGCATTTTTGCATGGTGTATGTAGAGCATTCCCTGTTTAACTTTAAATGGCAGGAAGTGACCCACACTAATAGATTTTACTCAATGTGCTAGAATTTAAAATGAGAATTCTTTAAGATTTACTTGAGAATTGCACCCATTCAGTGTATATTTGTTCATTCAAAAACATACTTATCGTTGTGTATGTATATTCCAGTTAATATTTAAAAAGAACTATTGAAGGCTGACCTTACATATGTGTGAAGTTTTTATTACCCAATACAATGAATATAATTACAGTTGTAGTTACTGTTTTCTAATCACTTCAATATAACAAAGTAAATATTTTAATTTCTACTGTTCAAGTACCACATTAAGAATATATTTTGAACATCAAGTGTTGTTTTATCCCCCATTTTACAGCAAGAGGCCACCACTACCACCCTTTCATTTCTCACTCTGGTAACAATATAGTGTAGATAATGAATATTTTAGAGTAGCTACTCAACAGTGTCTTAAAATTTATAATTAAAGAACAAGCCTGGAGGTTTTTTTTATCACAGTCCAGTTATATCTGAATGTGTTAAAAGTCTGTAGTTGTGGCCCAGTGAGCCCACAGCCTTAGCATTGAGGACATTATTAGCTCTAGAGGTCCACAATGGAATGAATGGAATGTAATAAACCATTATACACACCAACTGCAACTAAAAATGTTTCTGCAGCGCCTCCTGGTGTGTTGGTGACTGTGTGCTTCAGCCCCATGTTTAGTTTGACCTAAACAGCCACAAGGTGGAGTTCTGTATTCATACTTTAAGGATTTGTCTGGTAAATTACATACAAAATTAAATACTGACAATGTATATATTGTCAATTAAATTTAATAACCTCTAGTGTTTTCCTTTTGCAGATTTAGTTTGGAAAAAAAATTCTTTCTTTTTGCTATAACCAAAATTGCTTAGAATACTCATTTTTGAAACACTTGCAATAAAAAGCTTTACAGTTTTCTTTGCTTGCTTTAAACATTTATGCTTTTAAAAACATTTCAAAAAGAAAAAGGAATGGAGAATTCTTTTGTCTTTGGCAGCGTGCTGCATCAGCTCAGCAGTTGTTTGTAAAGGTTAATGGCTCTATATTAAAAGGAGATTCAGTGGCCCTCAGAAGGTTTGGCAGGTAAACATGTTGGCACAATCTAATTTGCAGCTTAATAAAATGCTCTTGTCTGTATGGCTGCTGGAAGGTGTCAGCACGCTTCCCCTGAGATGAATGCACCACTGAATGTACAATCAAGGTGTGCATTGTGGAACTTCCATTCCTTTGCAATTATACTTTTAAATTGAGACACAAGAAAACCCACAATGTTCTAACAAATAATCAATACAATAAAGGAGTTTTCTATTTGAAGTTCTTGGAAAGTGCTGATCTGTGATTAGTTTTTTCACTTTTTGGACACTTGGGAAAGCTAAGGTTTAGACAAGGGGTGTGTGTCTTGTTTCTAGTTATCACAACACCCAGTGCAGTGGATGGTAAATGCAGCTAGCACTGGGTCTGACTACCACACACACACACGGATGGGAAGCCATAGTGATCAACCAGTGCTCAAATGCTTACATCACAGACAGCTCATGCTTTGTATTGCTGGAAATAATACATTATTTTGAAATCTTGTTTTTATCCTCATACTTCAAAAGCGAAGATTCTTTACAACTGCTACCAGATGTAACTTTCTGTGCACAGGTGTTGTGTACCAAAATAAAACCCCCATAGATGACAGAGAAGGCTTCTGACTGATGAACTAAAAGGTTGACTTGTCTCATTTAGTTAAGGACATGCGTTGGCCTTAAAGCACCCCTGCTTTTGAATTCTGTCATGAGACAGTAGGTGGTTCTCTCTGGTAGCTGCTAGGAGCTCTGGTAAGGGCAGCTTGCCTGTGTGGCCTGCAGTGCGTAACCTTTAGATCATATGTGTCTGCCCTTTACAGAACATCCCTCCTGCTCATGTAGAGGACGTGTGATGGAGCACAGGTGGATTAGCTCAGCCAGTTATTTAGATTAAAAAATATCATTTAACATTTATCTTCACTTCAAATGATTACAGAATTGCTTTGGAAAAATCCACACTAAAGATTCACTAAAATGAGATCTTAACTAGCTGTCTATTCATGTCTTCTTTCCTGTTTGAATCAAGAAGATATTTTTTTCTGCATACTCTACTGGGTATTTACTGCCATATAGGCAACAAGATCTCTTTGAAAATGTTAATGTGATATTAATATGCATCAACACACTCATGTGTATCTGTGTGTGCAGTGTATATATCCTTGGATTACAGGATAGGTGGGTGGATAAGAGAAAGAGGTTGTAGCTGTTTTGTGTGGGGGTTATTGAGATACAATGCAATATATTTTAGCACACTCTTAAAATGTTTCTTAGGGAGCTGTTTGTTAGATTATAGGGTTCTGGATACTCATTGTTTGGAAAAAAAACATGAAAGGTTTGGAAAAAGCTTCTTAATGTTCTTCCATGGAACATACACCACTGCAGAATAACATAATGACAAGAACATGTAGGGGAACCTAGTGTGATTTGACCTTTGATGATCGCATCACAGCCATAAACACAAGGTTGCAGTTTCAGATCAGAAAACAAATTTTCCTGGCATTAAAGAACTCTACATCATTGCTTTAAAGTCCAGGACTGGAATCCCCAGACAGGAGAGAGATTCAGAAGAGCATGAGAATGGTTCTCCTTAGATTTCAGTGCTGTTTGCTTCAGTGTTTCATGTCAGAAGCAATCTGATTAATTTTATGTGGCTCAACTTTAATGAAGAAGTTTTTTCTCCCTTCAGGGCGTGGGGGTCATAACACAAGTTAATCACAAGTTTGAAGGTCTTCAAAAACAGTCAGATTTAATTCATGTTTTAAGCACACCATATGACAAAATGACACACTAATGACCTGGAGAACAGGTAAACATTAACCTGAACAGATTTAAGACAGATTTACGACAGGATTATATCTTAATCATTTATTCAGATAATCTTGTGACTATCTACTCCATTTTTACATTTTCCAGTTCCTTGAACTAAAAAAATGAACGTAAGCCAAGGAACCAACCCAAAATAACGGTTGTTTTCCAACATCATATATAATATTCACATGAACACACTATCGAGAAGCTGCCCACTTCTCTGCAGTATCTCGCTGCAGTGCCCCCCTCAGGCGATCATTTAAATCTTCAAATTATCGCCCCAGTCTCCCTTTCAAACACAGGAACACTATATCCACTGACTTCACAGTGCATTTCTTCATTTATTTTAATGATTAGTATTACATTTGATTTTTGGATCTACTTGCAGTTGCTGCAGACATCAACAGCGTGTGAGTGAAGCAACATTCGTAAGGGATGGGTTGAGTACTGAATCTGCCCTTTAATCTTCATATCACTCTCAGTAGTGTCACCAGTAGAGCAATGGCGCGAGGCAAAGGCCTGCCTATTGATGGCAAATATTATAATAGTATTCCCTGCGTTTATTACAAACAATAGACATTGCAAATATTCCCATAGCAGCTGTGACATACGTATTCCAGCAAACGGGGATAAATCCTTAACAATGAGAATGTAACAATGATCATGTCACAAAATGCAGTGGACGTAATAATCAAGAGTACTGAATAATCAGTATTATTGGACCTTTGTTATCTTACCTGTTTTGGACATGCGTCCCAAACAGCTATTAATACCCACATATTCATTTTTACTTTATTTCCAGTTCCCTTATTTAGTAGGCTATGTCTTAATTGGGATGTAGACGTTCTCCAGATTTTTCAGTTGCGTTCATTCAAACAAGGCAGCGACAACACACGCATTTTCGTATTCATATTTTACTGGGTTTCGTATATTGTACTTCAGCCAAGGAGCGGGGCACTAACCCATCAGCTGTGAGGATCTCTCTCTCTTACACAAGCAGTCGGACACGCAGTCTTATATCTACACACTGTGTTGGAGTGACGAAGCTCGCAGTCAACTGCAAGTCCAGAGAAGCACGAAGAGCGAAGCGCTTGGATTACCGTGTGCAACTGGACGACAAACGCCACCTTTGCGCAGCAAAACGATGACGCTCATTAAAAGTGTGCAGCTGTCATGAAATAGCAGCGCTTTTACCGTCACCAGATCATTTGTTTTTTAAATCAAGTGGATATGCTTTTAAGGGAGATAACTAGCAAAGTAGAGTATCACCTTATTAACTTATTAGGGCTTCGGATGATGGAATTCAGTTTCAGAGGTTTTCAGTCGGCTACATTATAAGGAACAATAAACTGAAGACAACCTGGGCTTTTAAGTTTTAACCCTGTAACGGTAAGACTTGATTTTAAATGACACCGGCACACTTGACACGTTGCTGTGGTAAATGCAGGTATGTTGTTGGATGTGTGGAAGCACCACTTAGTGTAGAATATGACTGTCACCTTTTTCTTAGTGAGTGTTAATCAGGCGCATGCTGAATTAACTTAACGTTAGGGTAGCCTCACCATGTGGCAAATACTATTATAAGGCTTTTAGGCACTGGGTAATCTTTGCCCTGTACATTTTTCCTGTTTTCTACTGTCTAATTAATCGGAATCGATCTGCAAACTGTCATGCATTCAGTATCCACCTCTAAAAACACTTTAAAGCTTGGTGCCAAAATCCCCGAATGTATTGAATCGATACTGAGCTATGGAGAGAAGCATTCTGTAGAGTTGTGCGTTTATTTCTTTGCACAGTAACAATAAAACAAATTAGGTGCTGAAACATCCATTCGGAATGGGAAACTGTCTCCGTGCCTGCGTGGAAAATGCAGGCAGTCATGCCTGTTTGTCTTGGGATTTTTACTGAAGGCTCTACCAGTTCTAACCCATACAGTAAAATAATTTGATTCATGTAAACGGTATGATAATGCAAAAATAAACACACCACCCCTGTTTAGTCAGAACCAGCTTAATATACATGCTTGGGAATCTGAGTATTCTTACTGTTCGTGCTTAAGTATTCTGCTACCCCGTTTTGAACACTGGAAGATTAATTGAAAGGCTTTCTCAGTATGGAGTCAGCATGGAGAACAAAGCAAACAGTTACAAAATTAGACAGTACCACTACAAAAGTTGACCATTGCATTTGCTGTAACAAATGCCAGACTTTAGGACTTAGGATGTGGCCCATTTTGTAATACTATTATTTGTTCAATTTGATCCAGTTTCCCGACAGATTAAGGGAATGCAAAGTAAACTCAAAAACGCATACAACGCAACATCAGAAAGTGATGCAGAGGGTGTTTATTTTCAATGAGGTAAAACTATCTACCTTGAGATTGAATGGATGAAAACACCTTAATGTTCAGGAATAGGCTGATTTGATTGCTAACTTGCAGAGAAGGAGAGACACAGAGGTGGGTGGATAAGAGAAAGAGGTTGTAGTTGGTCTGTGTCTCGCCTCAGGGTGGATGCTGGATGCTGTCACCCTGTTAAAACGTCACATCGCTGTTTTCCAGGCTGGTTTAGGTCTATTCGTCATTAGCATGTGTGTTTCAGATGAATGTCACCTTAACCCTGCACAGGCGAGTTAGGGTTTATGGAGCCAAATGTACAAACCAGACCTGCAGTTTTGTTGTGTGTTCTTCAGTTTGTCATGGGATTCAGGTCAGTGGACTAAAAAACAACAACACAGAAAGACTCATATGGTCAGAATACCATTGCCATCATCACCCAGGTGTGTCTGCTGGACTTAACCTGTTCAGGTGGTGGATATTTACCTGTTGTCCGTCTTAATGCCTCTTATCTGACTCTGTGTGTGTGTTTGCTTGTGCGCGTGCGCACGTGTGTGTGTGTGTGTGTGTGTGTGTGTGTGTGTGTGTGTGTGTGTGCACTCTCCAGTCTCAGCCTGTCCTTCCGTGTCCACATTTTTTTGTCAGTTGTTCAGTAGAAGCAGGCTGATCACTCCAGATACTATCAGGCTTGGTACTTGTCAGCATCATTATACTATATTGCATAGCAAATATACCCTAGTCTGTTATTAACATGTATATTCTGATATTTGGTATACGTTAATTGGAAAATTATTCAATATAGTTATCAAACATGAGAAATAGTTCAATTTGTCAAATACTCCTAATAATTGGCCTCAATCATAAAATTCAGTGCTTGTATGTTATTCATATAAATTTTTGATGGTTTAATAACAATTGTATATCACCATCACAGATGGTTATTTATAATCCTTTCTATATTGTGCTACATATTGCAGATATTGTGTAATATATTGCATTGGTAGCGTGCGGTGTGAGCGCTATGCCTGCTCCTTCGCTTCTGTCCTAGTCTGAGCTGAGGGTGTACATGTCATCTAGAGTGAGGAGGTAACAATAGGGGGCGCTGCAGTACAGCCTTGTGCTCTTGACTGGACTGTTCTGAAACACAGAGCTGGCACCTCCGCACCAGGTGAAGATGGCGGGTCATTTGCGACGCTGCCCATGTGAGCACAGCTGAGCTTTTTAGTGAACGTGTCATTGCATGTTCAGATTAATTACAGTCAATGTGTAAGTGAATACATGTCACTATTCTCCTTCCTGGCTATCATGTGAAATGTTGAGTGGACCTTATTTAGAGGAGGATGGAGGCTGGTCTTCGCCATTGTCTTTTATTTATGCTGTTTGCGTCACCTGATTGAACTTTTCAACTGATGCTTTTCACACAGTATGGACATAAACACTTGCTTCCATTAGCAGTTGGGTCTGAAAGCATGTTGCCAATGTTTTGATGTATGTGTGTGTGTGTGTGTGTGTGTGTGTGTGTGTGTGTGTGTGTGTGTGTGTGTGTGTGTGTGTGTGTGTGTGTGTGTGTGTGTGTGTGTGTGATAGAGAGAGGGAGAGAGAGAGAGAGAGAGAGAGATTAGCAGTCATTAACTTGTCCTGGAGACTAGTCTGAAAGTAGTTCAGATTTTGAGTCTCATGTCAACACTGCAGCGCTCAATGACTTTGCCTTGCACTTTTTTGTCTCATTTAATTCTCCCTAATTGTGTTTTGTCAGCTCACCCCGGCTCACCCTCACACGGGGCTTAATGCCTGTTCATCTCACTCCAGCGCTGTTTCATTCTCACTCTTGTTGGTTCTTTGCGGGCTGTTTTGTTTGCTTCTGGTGTCTTGATTGGCATCGTGTACAGGTACACAAGCAGGTGGCGGGACAAGACAATGTGTGGATGCTGTTTTCCCGCTTAAATCATCTCTCAGTGTAATGGGACCACGCGGGCCTGTTTACTCAGGCCACCGCTGTATGTGTCATTGCTAGCGGATGATTGCATTTCTTTAGACAAGGACACAGACAGAACTCACTTATTTGCTTCCTTAGCATAGGAGTGAAGGGGTTCAATGCTGTGTAGTTTTTTGTAAAGTAATGGTTAGAGGAATTAATCGCTCCATTATGCCTGAGCATAAGTCAAGCCTTAATTTTTTTCATGGTGGTAAGAAGGAAGCAATTTTTATGTTGGCTTTGCTGCACAGGAAAGAGAATAATAATGATTGTACAGTTCAATATAATGTTTATGACCCACACTTGGTAGCAGATAATGTTACTATAAGTTCTCTATCTCTAGCAGTTTGACTTAATATTCCATTCTGTGGTATAATTTCATATCTAACCTAGCAGATTGTGACAATTTTACAGTGGCTGCCGCCTTTGAACAGATGCTGTCAGTCTTTTCTGTGCATTGAGTAATAGCATCTATTAAGTGTTCATGCTGAACTGAATTGATTTTCAGTTCGTGACTGTTATTTCAGACCTCTGAATGGCAGAGTAGTTTAGATGATATCATATTGTAGCTAACAATCACACCAAGTGTTTGACAGATTTTTGTAAATCGACAGTTCAAATTAATATAGGAAAAACTATAGAGAAATCAAGTGTGTTTTTTGTGTCAAAAAATTTGTGTCAAATTATAACAACTGAGACTTAAGTTCTTTAATAAAGTTTTTTTTCCAAAATGTAAAAATGTGAAGGTTGGATGTGTGTGTGTGGGTGTGAGTATGGGGGTATTGTGGGTGTGTGTGTGGGTATGAGTGTGGCAGTATTGTGTGTGTGGGTATTGTGTGTGGGGGTGTGAGAGTGGGAGTATTTTGTGTATGGTATATTGTGTGTGCGTGTGTGTGTGGTATTGTGAGCGCAGTCCATTCTCATGCCTGGTCCCACCACAGACTGTCCTACAAACACAGCGCTGGATCACTGGTATTAAATATGGACCTCAGTGCTAACAGTAGCTCCTCCAGGAGAGGGTACAAGTACAGTCAATAGTCTGTTCTTTTAACCTTCTGGCTTCCATTCAATCGGTTCTTTATATAAGTGTATGCTTTTTTTTGCTATTTTATATATAATTTTAGGATTATATTCAGTTGATAACAGATTCACTAAGATTGAGTCTATCTTTAAATTGTTCGTCCTGTTAGATTTGAGAGAATGCAAAATGACCAGTTAGACAGTTAATGATCTAAGTTCAGGCATGAGCAGTTCAATGCTGAACCATTACTAATGCATGTAAGCTGAGACCTAGTAAGGTGGATGTGCTCTGGGTTCTACAGTCATGATCTTTTCCTGTCTTAAGACGTATATTAAGAATCTGTCAACCTTGAAGACGAGGTGTTTTGTGTTTTTGTACGCCAGTAGATATATATGCACAAGTAGAAATCACAGTTGCCTGACTCTGGAAGATGGCCAATATTTGCTTTGCTACACGTCTGTCATTTAACCCAAGATTGGAACATTTGTTATCTGAAAAGTCGAACATTTGTGGTTTATATTGCTTATTTTTATTTGAATGCTGCAAAAGTCTAATTTTCAAATTTGCTATTCAGAATATAATTAAATGATATAGAAAGGTAAATTTGTATTTTTTTTACATTTAATAAAAAGTCCATGCTTTATGAAAGAGAGAGAGAAACACAATCTCTGATTAAAATGAATTCATCACAATGGGACACTGCAATAATAGTGCAGTTTTAATAACTGAATGTTAGAAAGGAGAGTGTGAACAAGAGAGGGGGGGGCAGAAAAAGACAGGCAGGCACTGTCTGCTGAAACTGAACAAGCACATAATAAAACATGCATGCTTTTTTTGCACTCTAAAAGCTGCTTTTCAAAGACTTGAAATATTTGACACCCTGGGATTAACATTGTATGAAGATACCTTTACAGAGACATTTATACGTCAAAGGGCTTTTCTCCCAGACTTTCTTGTGGGCAGACTATATATATATATAAATGTCTGTCTTGATCTCTTTGGCATCTGACAATATGTCAATTGTTTTCCAAAATTATGTTAACCTTACACTAAAAGCCAAACCTGGCAAGCATTTTTAGTTTGATTAAAAATCAGACGCTGCCGTTTGGCTTTTCAACTGAGTGACATTCCCACACGCCAAGACGGTGACGCTTAGCAGTGGACCAAAAAAACCAACATGACTTTCCTGGCTTCAGACTTCTTCTTTAAACAGTAGATATTGCTACTATAAATAAGAGATTGTAACAATAGATTTAATTGTACTTGGCAGATACATTTTATAGAACCTCATTATTATTTCGTTATATCAAAACATCAGTTGATGTGGTACAGGATGAAAAGTGTTTCTGAGTTCTGAGTGTCTCTCTTAAAAGCTGTACGCCTTGCTCACTAATTCGATAATAGTGGGGCTCCTACCTGCCCAAGCCGAGTCACTGCTGGGCTGCCAGTGGCATTAACTCACAGGCACACTCTCTCTGCTGCCCAGTGTGTGCAGTAAAATGATTCAGTTTGTCAGCTAATGATAAAAGCTGAAAAACATTATGTGTTTTACTTAATTGAGGGCTCTTTGGACATTGCAATAACATTTAGAAATCTTTCAGCTGTATGTTATTGCTAATCATATAAGCATTTGATTTAGTTAGAATTATACATAATTATAATTATACAACATTTTGTTAGATGTAGCCTACACAAAATAATATAATAAATACATGTAAATTGAATGCAATTTAGATAAAAAAAAAAAAAAAAAAAAATCCTGGCTGCTCCATTTAAAGATGGATTTAGCCATTTTTTGTAAAAAAAAAAAAAAAAAAAAAGTTTGTCAAAAGCATAGAAATAGCACGAGCTAGGAGGGGTCATCGGCAGAGCACAGACAGAACACTGTATCAATGCAGGGAGTTCTTCCCAGGAGTTATGCCATGTAACAGTAGACACCTTTGAACATCAGTCTAGTACAACCCAAGCAAGCCTATTTATATAAGCAGTATTTCATTCAAACCTCGTGCTTTTCTGGGATTTTCATATATAGTGTTAAAATAGTGCTACTGCTTGTAGCTACAACCACTGGTCTGTGGCCTACTGTGGCACCAACACAGGGTGCCATGTACAAGGGCCTTTTGGTGGCAGCTAAGTGGTGAGGATGATGCCTCTGGGGTGAGGGGGTGGCGTTTTGTGAATGGCAGGTTCTGGGGTTTCTGTTTTGTGAAAGGCAGGTTCTGGGGGTTCTGTTTTGTGAATGGCAGGTTCTCGGGGGTTCTGTTCTGTGAATTGCAGGTTCTGGGGGTTCAGTTTCATGAATGGCAGGTTCTGGGGATTCTGTTTTGTGAATGGCAGGTTCTGGGGGTTCTGTTTTGTGAATGGCAGGTTCTGGGAGTTCGGTTTTGTGAAAGGCAGGTTCTGGGGGTTCTGTTTTGTGAGTGACAGGTTCTGGGGTTATGTTTTGGGAATGCATGGTTCTGGGGGTTCTGTTTTGGGAAGGGGGGGTTCTGGGGGTTCTGTTTTGGGAATGGCGGGTTCTGAAGGAGGCTGCTGCCTGCTTTGGCCATGCTGCACAACAAGGTTTAAACAAATACAGCATGAAAGAATCATAATGATTCATAGGATTGAAAGGAACAATACGAATGGTATGACAAGTACAAATATAATGTGGTGGAATGTGTGGTAAAGAGCAAAAAAAGAAATGTCAGTGTATTTAATGAGGAAGATTTCATGGCTGTTTTGAGCTCTCACAGTGTTGCAGTTAGTTGTCTCTAACTACTGCCTGAGCAGCTGGCCAAATAGTCATTAGAACTGCTAAATGTGATACATGGCACACTGATTTTTTATATAAATTGTGCTTTAAAAGCTTCCTGCTGGTACAGATAGACAAACATCTCAAAGCTCTCCACTGTCAACTTAAAATAAAAAATTTACTATGAGAAATATATTAGCACATAATGAATTATCAACTGTTTATATCTACATCTATCTTTACAACCACAGTGTACCATGCTTCTGATGGACACTTCCAGCATTGTAATTGTAATAATTGTAGGAACTTTAGGAACCGGAAAGTTAACTTTGAATGTGGAATGATTGTTGGTGCAAGACAGGTTGGTCTGAATATTTCAGAAACTGCTGATCTACTGGGATTTTTTACATAAGCATTCCTGGGGTTTACAGAGAATGTTCTGAAAAAGAGAGAATACCCAGTGAGTGGCAGTTCTCTGCCTCTTTGATTCCAGAGGTCAGAGGAGGATGGTGAGACTGATAGAAAGGCAACAGTAACTCAAAGAATTATTACAACTGAGGTATGCAGAAGAGCACGTGTGAATGCACAATACATCCAGCCCTGAAGCAGATGGACGTCACCTGAAGACCACCAAGTAGCCACACCTGTCAGCTAAGTAAGGCAACCGAGACTGCAGTTCTCACAGGCTCACCAAAATTGGAAAATAAAAGATTGGAAAAATGTGGCCTGGTGTGATGAGTCCTGATTTCTGCTGCAACATTTGGATGGTAGGGTCACAATTTGGTGTAAACAACACGTCCAGAAAGCATGGATCCATCCTGTCTCATATTAACAGTTCAAGCTGCTGGAGGTGGTAAAATGGTGTGGGGAATATTTATTTGACCCCTTAATACTGGTTGTGCATCGTTTAAACACCACAGCCTGAGAGTTACTGAGAGTTGTTGCATCCATCTCTTTACGACCACAGTGTACCATGCTTCTGATGGACGCTTCCAGTAGGATAACGCTCCATGTTGCGAAACTGATTTCATGAACATGACAGTGAGTTCACTGTACCCAAATAGCCTCCACAGTCACCAGATCTTAGTAGTGCACCTTTGGGATGTGGGGGATGTGAGATTTGCATCATGGATGTGCAGCTGACAAATCTGTGGCAACTGCGTGATGCTGTCATGCCAATATGGACCCAAACCTCTGAGGAATGTTTGTAGCACTTTGTTGAATTAATGCCGTGAAAATTAGGCAGGCAAAAGGGAGTCCAACCTGGTCTGGTACTTGCAAGGTCTATGCAATAAAGTGGTTGGTGTGTGTGTGTGTGTGTGTGTGTGTGTGTGTGTGTGTGTGTGTGTGTGTGTGTGTGTGTGTGTGTGTGTGTGTGTGTGTGTGTGTGTGTGTGTGTGTGTAGATTATGCAGCAACATCTGTGCTTGCTGGAAGTTCCAAGGTCAAAGTGGGATACACCCCTGGAGGAGATAGAGAATGTATTATTATGATTTACATGCATTTATTGTAAATGTGTTCCATTTTATAAGCATTAAACCTTCTCCCTCTGCTGTTTCTATCATTGGTTGTAGGAGAGTGAGGTAGAGATGAATAAATACAGGAATAAAAACTCCTTATTTATATGTAGTCATATTTTACACAAGGTATTCAGAAGAGAGATCCTTTGTAATAATAATAATAATAATAATAATAATAATAATAATAATAATAGTAATAATAATAATACATGTGTCTATGATAAATGTGTCTTATGATAAAACAATGATGAGTATCAGTGAGGGAACTTTTCCTGCAGTGTTGCGTTTCTAGAGGCTCTCCAGACTTTGGGGCAGAGTGATTTAGTCAAGCACCAAATTCAGTGCAAGTGAGCTGATGTATGTGAGCCAGCTGAACACAGCTGAACACAGCTGGACACAGTGCCCAGAGCTGCTCTGTGGCTCACAAGCCTGCACTTCTGATCCCCTTTATTCCACCCATATCTATATGACACACAGACTCCTGTCTGTGTCCTGTCTGTGTTTGACAGCACTATGCACACCTGACCATTTGCATTAAAAATTTGTTGTTGTTTTTTAAAATCAAATTTGTTTGAGGCCTGAATAATCC
Organism: Brachyhypopomus gauderio; assembly: GCF_052324685.1. Lineage (NCBI taxonomy): Eukaryota > Metazoa > Chordata > Actinopteri > Gymnotiformes > Hypopomidae > Brachyhypopomus > Brachyhypopomus gauderio. Next base: position 13,182,013 of record NC_135216.1, on the reverse strand, counting down.
AGTTCTTGTGTCTTATACTACAATAGGTGAAGATAAACAGCAGGAGTCTGCAAATCTTTTTTCTGACTAAAAGCCCCCAGTATAGCCTGCAACATTAGTCTCATTTTGTACTGATTTTCCAGACATGGAAGATAGGTTTGCACGCTGGAACAAAGAGGGGAAAAAGCCTTATCCCTTAAGCATTATTTTATGTGTAGAACTTATTTTCCCCCTGAGTCTCCACTGACTGCTTACTGCTGTCAGAGATGTGCTCTTCCTGTGTGTGCTCCCAGAGAGCTGGTTAGGTGTTGTCTTCCCCTGGCTGATTTATAGCTGCAACGTTGGTTCCCCATTAACCAAATACATCCCTGTCACTTTTTTAATGTTCTCACATGCTTCTATAAGCTTATATATAGTTTCGGTATTTGTTTCCAAGGTATCTCACAAAACCAAGATTTAGTACTGGGATTAAGTCAGATTTCTGTCTAGAAAGAAGCTCCTTTCATAATCTCCTATTCTGCAGACACATGTTCAGAGAATTCTGTCCTACCTGTATGTAGTGCATTGGGGTGCCCCAGTCCGCAAGTGGAAAGGAGATGAGGGGGTGAGAAATCTCATCACAGGGAAGACTTCTGGCCAGGATGGAGCAGGTCCAGTTCTAGCTCCCAAACATCAGCTGTAAATGCATAAAAAGTGCAGACAAATAGAGACACAAATCACTGTCAAATAAAAAAAAAAAACAGTAGGAAACAGGGAAATGTCCAACCATTTAAAAATATATTTTTTTTATTTTTCTGAAGTGTGTCTTTCTCATCTTTTCACATATGTTTGCATTGTGGTTCACACAGTGCAAATAAAAGTTAACGTTTTTGAGACAGAGGGGAAGTGAATCCACATTTGAGAGCCAGACAGAGTTGGGGCATAACACGCACAAAACTTTGAACAAGTTCATAAAAATGGTAAAAATAGTGGAAAGAAGACAGTAGAGTATCCAAGCCATCTAAATCATTGCCATACAAAAGTTAAGTGATGCTGGATCACAGCATGAGCAAATAGTGCTGAAAATATCTCCCGTGTAATCCTCATCAGATATGAGAGAAAATTTATGTGCTTTTATCTGTTTCAGTGTAATAACCATAATGTTTACATTGACTGCTGTGCTGTTTATTGCCAGAAATACATAATGTAATGCTTATGGGTTATTTTAATATTCGTTTTGTATTATACAATATGTGCTGACATCCTTACTTGGCTCTTGTGTTCTATTATAACAAACATGTGTAACTAACTCGGTTGAAGTCTAAAAAAACTGAAAAACAGCTTGAACTTTATAGGAGTGAAGTGTATCTATTTGAATGTAGTGAAATGTTAATGAGTAGTGCTTCAGGAACACATCAGTGTGCTTGATGGAACATGATTACCCTCCGGATTCCTCTCAAACAGCCACTTTGATTCACTGCTGGAGTTAAAGTCTAGGGCTTGCAATTAAATCCTGCTATCCCAAAGTTACTTAATATACTCCCATGTTATGCATAAACATCTATGTTTTTTATTGTTTTTTTGCCTTAGATTTATTATAGTAATACCAATATATATTTACTTAGAAATGAGAGATTCCATAGGTGGTTAAGAAACATCTTGGTGTTTGTGGCTGTGAATATTTCAAATTAAAGCATTTTCTGACTGTATAAGATTTCTATAATTATTACAATCATTGACAACTGTTACTTAATACACTGCCATTTATGAGGCCATCTTGTTGTGAAATGTTGCACATGCATGTTTTCACAGCAGAATAAAAGTCCTGGTTGGATATAAGCAGTGAATGAGCAGTAAAAGCTTCCTCCTATTGAGGATGGAGTCAGGATGGGGGAGACAGCATTCAAGTGCTTGCTGAATAAGAGCAGGTGACAGAAGAAGCCCTGAAGACATATCACTTCCCTCTCTAAAGGATGCACTCTGACTCTGCATGGCCTGCTCTTACCTGTCCGAAAAGATCTCAGCCTTTCCGACCCATCGAAGATCAGCGCTCTCCAAAAGCACAAATGAATTGTGCACAAGGTCACTGTAATTCCACATAACTCTTTCATTCTACTCTGACATTCACCCTTCAAATGCGAAGTGTGTAAAGTTCAGGGTGACGCTGCTGTGGAAAGTTTTTCTTCCTGTTCTAATTTGTGAAATATCATATTTTATTTTGTTAATGCATGTTCGGGTTGGTTAACTGGCATTAGTTTGGTGTTTTTATCAGAGGTGTATAATCCAGGTTCAGAAAGTAAAAGGCCTCACCAGGATTTTGCTCAAGCTTGCTGGATTCTAATTAGTGCAATCTAGGTAAAATGAGTGGAATCAACACAATCTAGGAAGCCTGAGCAAAATCCTGGTGAGGACTTTTACTTTCTGAACCTGGATTATACACCTCTGGTTTTTATGGACAATTTTGGAGAAGGGTTTTTAGAGGGGTTGGAACCTGCTGGAAATGTACAGGAGGTGTGTTTTTGCTTCATAGTCCCTTTTGAAATGAGGCAATGCACTTAAAAACTAACAATATCATCTGGATAGAGTGAAAACTTGGACAATGAATTTTGTTGAAAAGATGATTCAGTGTCACCATAAAAAGACTATTCAGTGCTGTTTGGATTCAAACCAGTTGACTATGGAAGAATGTGAAGAATAAGCCATTTCCAAGACATTCTTATTTTGAGATTTATTACATCTTTCAGAGCTTTAATTCTCAAAGTGTGTATGAATTGAACAATTAAGACGCAGGTTGCCTATAGCAGTTCTTTTTCTTTTTCAGCCATTTTCACACAGGGGAACATACTGCTCACACAGCAGGATTTCACTTCCCCACTTCTTGATACTTCTGAGTTGGTACAGCCTAGTACAGCCTTGTTCAGCCAGATTCAGCCAGCTTCAGCCTGGTTCAGCCTGGTACAGCCTGGTTCAGCCTGGTTCAGCCTGGTTCAGCCTGGTACAGCCTGGTACAGCCAGCTTCAGCCTGGTTCAGCCAGCTTCAGCCTAGTTCAGCCTAGTTCAGTCTGGATCAGCCTGGTTCAGCCTGGTACAGCCTGCTTCAGCCTGGTTTCTGCCTCTGTCATTCCATCATATCACTGAATGATACTTGTTTACATGTATTTGATATGCAGTCTATTTGTTATGATTTTCCCAGCTGATATCAAAGCTGCACGGTCTTCCCACCGTGGTTCTACCATTGTGTCTCTAACGTTGACTCCACACTTCCTTTTCTGACACCAGGCTTCCTGGTTTTGATATCTGGACGCATTTTTATAAAATCAGTTCACACTCACTGGTCAGTGCGCAGCAGTGTATTATGGTCGGCAAACTGTTCCTAATTTCAGCTGCACACTGATAAACATTTCTGGCACATCAGTAGGTAGTCAGCACATGTCTTACGTGTTATACTATACGACACTGAAATATGTCTCTGTATTCATGCATTGTCTTTCATTTATATTCATTTTCATTTTCTATTCCAAAATCATAAGTGTAAAATAATTGCGCTTGTACTACATTCTTTACCAGCTGTTCTTGACCAATGTAACGGACTAATCTAGGTTACAAGTCCACATTAAAGCACGTTGTTCTGTTAGACGGGAGCTGCAAGGGTGTGTCAAAGCCCATCAGATTCAGCGGAGACTCCTGGAGATTAGAAATCTATCACTGGAGCTACGGCTGCAGATTATTCCTTATTTTAATCAGAGGCTGTCAATCTGCGTCATGAAGCAAAAGGGGGTTGGGGGGGGGGGGGGGGGGGGGTGCACCGTTGAGCAGGGTGCAATTCTTATTTAACAGCTGTCACTCCTCATTTTCCATTTTTCCTGCTTTCTATTGCTTCTCCTTCAATCCAGAGGCTTGTCGCAGTGCATTTCGAGCCCAGCCGCTGCACATGTGGCCCCTGGCTGGATCTGGTCCGGTCGGACCGGCTGAGACGGATTAGATGCAAATGCGACTCGTCCGGGCAGAGGGATCCGATTGCAGGGGGAGAAGAGGGCTGTGAATTGGGAGGCACTGAGAGGAGGTGTGCAGCTTTATAGCAGACCCAGAATAACGAGGGGGATAACGGACGTTTCCCTGAGATCACACATCTGTTTAGAGGTTAGCTTAGGGGAAAGAGTGCAAGAGATGAAGTTAGACTGATCATAAAGGTTTGAGCAGGATCATTTTTACTGTATCTCTAGTATGTGGGAACCCTGAGTGATCATTATTTGTTGTAGGAAGTTATGAAATATATGAAAATACATAATGTGTTTTTCTTCTCTCCACATATTACTTGCTCCATCACTTTGGTAAAGGTTAATCTTTATCACATCTGTCCATCTTCAAAGACTAATGTACTTTTCAGCTAACAGTAACCCAGCCTTTCTGTCCTTGAGTGAGCCTGTATGCCATACCAGTGGTTTTCATCTTGTGGTTGGATCTTCTCAAGACCTCTTAGTGTATTTGTATCTTTATCCATACCTGAACCCTGGATTGAATACTTGATTTATTTTAAAAGTTTTTCTTCATGATTGAAAGTCTTCTTTGGCAGTCCACTACTGTAGTGTACCAGGTAGTTTGAACAGTGCATTCTTTTTCTTAGCCAATGTTCTCAGACAGTTCAGTTTGTTTTGGCTGTAACTTTCAAATGTCCTTTATCTATGAATCGTGAGCAATCTCGTGCATGAACTGAAAATACTGTATCACACAGCTTGCCAAGAGACAACTCAATAGCCAAACACAGAATTTAGCCTGGTCAAATAAAGTAGTGAAACTATTAAAAGGTTTTAAAACCTATTTAAAAAGGTTTTGTCTGATATGAACTTAGATTTGGTGGTCAGTTTTATTGGCATCAAGCCAAAAAATTAGACACATTGTCAGTGTATGACCACAAACAAACGGTCCCCTTTCTTATAAACTGCAATAAATGTTTATTCTCCATCAATAAGATAAACAGAACAATGTCATTCAGCCAGGGTCACTAGGAGAACCCTGCTTCCTGCCTGTGTCTGAAAAGTGATGATGCCGTCTGAGATTCAGCATCACCCTGGCTCCGTGGAGCACTTCATCAAATTGTATCTGACATTAGCTAATAAGTGATGTGAATATCAATTGTGGCTCAGAATGGATGTTGGACAGCTTGATGATAGAATTCCTCATCACTTTAAATGAAGCTGACACACACTACTCAAGAGAACCCTGAAGGTATACCAGCAGCCATGAAGGAAAATGAGTCACACCATGTGCATTTTGGAAAACTCAGCATGCCGACAGCCCTAGATTAACCCTAGGCTTTGAAACCCCAGACATATCGAGCATTTGTCTAATGGGAAAATCTCACAACTACTCGGTCGTGTGTCACATTCTAGACTAGAAAGGCCTCGGGAAACGTAAAATTCCAGTCGCTGCCATCCAGAGCTTCAAGCAGTCAGCACTACTTTTCCACTTAGTTCCATAAGCTAAACTCATCTGACAGAGATATGGGCATATACAAAAGCAGAAGCTCTTCTATCAGAAAAGCCCAATGGGCCTGGTGCCACAGAGCAGAGCCCAGAAGGACCTGGAGAGCCACTAGACGTGACTCACCTTCACACCCAGGCTGAATGAGCCTGCAGTTGATCTGCATTACTGCTGAGGATACCTGTTCCTCAGGTGAGGCCCTGGTGGCAAAGCGGACCATGGCCTGTTTAGTAATTGGGCTTTTTTTTTGAGTGGCTGCTGAATTACAGACACTCCATCGAGTTCGTTTTCCTGTGCACTTGTTGAGATCACTCGAGTCCACTTTTGGGCTACATACATGCTGTATGCGTTAAAGGCAGCTAATGGAGCACTGTTGTACGGGCACCGCACCTTTTGGGACTCAAGCAGCATCGCTAATGGGTGGAGTAATGGGTGGAGGGGCAGGACTTTTCATGAGCACTCGCGGGGTACCACATCCCTCTATATAAGATCCACAATGGTGCTTTTCATTAGGCACATTAGGAAAGCAGATATGAAGTACCACGCATGTGCTGGATGAAATACAGAGAAATACCTAATACCGGGGCACGAAGAAAACATGCTTGGTTTTGCCGTCGTGCTGTTGACTCAGGAAGATGCATCATAGCTAGCAAACTTCTGATAAAACTCTCTGCTTTGGTGCACCAGGCATTTTATCACTGGTGCAAGCTATACTGCCATTTCTCTCCAAGAGCAGCAGTGTTTGCCTAGCAAGGTTTCATTGAGAGCTCCCAGCTAAAGCAGATGAAAGGACAAGCAGCAAACAAAAGGGCCAGGGAGGTTCGAATGGCCCAAGGGGAGCCTTCATGATCCCTGTGTGCTTTTAATTTGTTGGACAAATGTCTTTATTCCAGGCCTGTCTCCACTGCCGAACCCACTGTGTTCATCAAGTGTAACAGAGAAATCACCGCACCACTTGATGTAATTTACAGAGCAGTAATAAACTACTGCTGAACATTAATGAATAATTTTCTTAGACAGGGTTATGATTAAATGGTTTCAGAAACAGAAGAGCATACTTCAGCTATAGCACGCACTTTTAAAAAAGTGAAGCCTGGCACAGAGAACCAAACATTTGTGGTCCATAAAGAACTTGGGTTTCCTGTAAACAAAAACACTCACTTGACAACCATTTCCTCTCCAGGTTTTCAATCCTGTGCCATTCATGGAAGGCAAATGTGTTACACAGGGTGTCGTGTGCCTGATCGCTCTTGCCTCTGCGCACGGCTGTTTGGTACGACTGGCAGCTTAGAGGGGCCTTCTGAACTGGGCATTGCTCCCTCCTGCCTCTTTGTTTGGCCAGGAAACCTGTGCTCTATATCACGTTAAGTGATGAAGGTGGCATGTCTCACCTTGGCTCATATTTTTTTTGTTTACGACACTCAGACATTGCTGGCACCTGCTTTGAAAAGCATCCTGTCCTTCGCTGTTAATTAGAGAGAAACAACAACTTCAGGGGTGGAAGGACGGAGATGTCACTGCGTCACAGACACATTCCACGTGCTGAGCTGCTTTCGGAAAGATGTGTTACAGTCAGAATTAGAATCTAGGGGTTTTTTTTTTGCCCATGGTTGCCAGCGTTGCATTTGCAGCTCTTGTTCATAAGTTTGAAAGAGACAGAGAAGAAAGTGCAGGTGTGACACGAAACAAAGCGTGTCATTGTGCGATAGCAGAGACCGTGTGATAGCAGAGATGGTGCAATAGCAGAGATCATGTGATAGCAAACATGGTGCAATAGCAAAGATCGTGTGATAGCAAAGATGCTGTGATAGCAAAGATTGTGTGATCGGAAAGATGGAAAGTGTATTTTGCTTGGCGTCACATGGTCTCAGTGTGAGCCCACAAAGCAGTCCAGCTGACATTTTATGGGCTTTAGCAGCTCAGGCCGCAGTAGATCTAGTGGCTCGGGACACAGTGGCTCAAGGCACAGTGGATCCAGTGGCTCAGGGCTCAGTGGATCCAGTGGATTAGAACACAGTGGATCCTCAGGGGCTTTTATTCAGGACCCGTGGCTGCTTACAGAGCCTGAGCTGCAGGGAGCAACGTAGGGTTGCCTGGTCACACATGACTGAAATTGGCTCACAGACACAGAGCACCAGAGCGTTCCTACAGAGACCAACGGGGAATAGCAGTCTGACAGGCAAAAAAAGGCAAAAAACGGGCAAACAAAGCCCAAAAGCCCAAAATATTTAACATTCTTGAGAGTGCTATTTTTTATTTATCCTCTCACTACCCCTTTAAAATCTGTACAATCAACATTTGAATCTTTGGAAAAAAAGCCTTGACTCTGAGGAATGATGGAAGTTGTGTTGAGCCAAAGCTAAACATGTCAGTTTTTTTATGTAAGCCTGGATCTAACATCTATCACACACCTCTGACTATTTTAAGATTGTTTACAGAAGCAGCCATTTCACCATCCTCCTTTTGTGTTTTCAGATCAAGAAGGACTCAAAGAGCATGTGTTGGCAAGGCACCCCCTGGCTTCTGATGTCATTTGCGTTGGTGAGTTTGGAAAGTTATTATTTTGAGCTTAATTATTTAAATGGTCTAAAAATTACTGTTAAAGGTCCTATACAGTAGATGATTTTACTGTATGTGAGCAATGAGCATTTGCTGTGTGACCTTTACTTTATTCACACAGTTACAGTGTGTCCTGCAGGTCGAACTTACCTGAATTTATTTGTCCTTTCAAAGCTGAAGTTAATTCACAGCAACTGTAAAACTAATAAATTATATTCTGATTATTTTTCCCTTCCATTTTTCCTCTTCAATATCCACTGATGGAAAGAGATTAATTTGATGTAGTTCAGCAATGTACTACAGACTAATGGCTTCAGATTGTTCAGTTCCAAAATAATAAACAAAGTGAGAGAGAGAAAAAAAGAAAAAAATATATCTTCAATTCTAAATAGCTGCTCACCATCAAGGCTAAAGCAGGTGGGTTAGAGAGGAACACAAACCGTAAGCACGTGCAGTGAGTTCTCTTACATCCTGGCAATGCACAGTGATGTGTCAGCAGGGCAAACAGTCGCCCACAATGTCAAGTGGATTTGCTCACCCTCACTCACTACACTGTGTCTGTTTTTCATGTTTGTTTTGTCCTTTTGAGAAGTGTTTACTGGGCTTCTGTCATTGTCGTCTGTGATATGTTGCTGAAAATGTGTTTACATGGCTGCAAATAAACTTGAACGTGGAATGTTGATGAGCTTGTAAAACAATCTATTTCACAAATAATTTAAATATATAATACGTGATATTCCATTGAGCAAGAAATGCTCAATTGTTTTTCTGTTTATAATTAAAGATAAATGCTTCTCTGGACATCTGCTGTGGCAGATGCCAAAGAAAACTGGCTCTCTCTTACCCATAAGAGTTGGACAAGTATGACTACAATTATTTTCTAAATACTTTTAATCCACTACATTCTGAAAGAAATTCCAAAGAGTTAAATTCCACTACAATCAGCACATAGCTTTAAATTCTATCAAGTATGTACTTGAGCTTTTCACAATCCCCCGCTTGGTTTGTCTTTTGCCATTACCTTCCACTTTTTCAAACAGTTGTCCAAATGTTTGGCTAGCTCATGATCCTCATTTCACGAAAACCACTCTCGAAAGTACCCTTGGCCCCATTCTGCCATTTTAGTTGTTACTTTTGGCAGGTTGATTCGTGTTTTTAGGACCCTGGAAGACCCACATGGGCATACACATGGTGGGCTATAACTTCCAAACCATGTAACACAAAAAAAATTATCTGATGAAATGTTCATGGGAACTGTTATTAATGGTAAAGGGACACCAGCCAGATAAAATACTCCAGGAAAACAATTTTTGCCCGCAGTAGCAGAACAGGTAAAGGAAGCAGGCTGGCATTCAGGTTTTTAAATCTTGGTCTACCTCTACTGGTTTCTGTGGTCATTTGATGCTCTAGCTGCATTTCGCTTGCAGAGGAAATGGATTCCTGAACAGGCGTCAGTCGTGGTGGCCTGGTGGTCGTATGTATGACGTCATTTACTTCAATGTTTGGAGTGACATCATATGTACGGCTGCTAAACTGCTACATGGGACATCTGAAGCCTCTCAGATGTGTTTCAGTTTTAAATGCATGCTATGATGAGGAAGGTAAGAACCACACATTGCACTCAAGTGTCTTCCTTTTGCAACACTTGCGTCCTCCAGGCGCAAGTCTTGGTGGTGGATGAATGTGAAATTCATTAAAGTGTGATTATTAAGAGGAAGGGGAAAAATGGCCTCTTGTCTCTCTCCAGTATTATAAGTGTGATGACTCAGTGCTATAGCAGTTACAGATGCTGTTTGAATCTTGATTCATCTCCATGCAAGGAGTATTATATTCTTGTGTTTCAGGAGTTTGGGCTGGATTTGAAATCATTCTGAACCACACAAGCCAGAACTTTAGCATTCTCACCACATGCTTATCTCTGCAATCACACTTAGCCATCCTTTTCAAGTGGCTTCGAAGTGTGAAATTAAGTATAAACAGAAATTGTCGCTTCACGATCAAAGCCTCTTGCCTTTGTTTAGCGCATAAAGAACTCATTGTTTAGGAGTGTGTTTTGTGGCCCTACTGAGGTTTTTTCAAAGGTTTTTTCTATATTGCAAGATAGGTGCAAATGTGATATCTTCTGTGGTTGGGTTGAATACAGCATATTAACAGCTACTCTTCATTTTTAAAGTGCGTCTCTTTTTACAGAGCATAACTACTGTTGGGGCCACAGAGCCTAAAGACACCCCCACCACCGACTTCTCTCTCACTCCTGCTATGGGGGTGATGGAGGGTGAGAGGCACATCATGACAGAGTCCCAGTATAAATGCCTGGAGCTGCTGGGCAAAGATGCACTGCACAATAAAACAGGTAGAAGAAGAGGTGTTATTTCTGTTTAATTTCAAAGTTTAATGGCAGGTGGTGGGGCTTTTTATCACCCACCGGTTGTGTTAAATGTCAGACGTGCTCTCTAAGCTGTCGCAGAGCCAGAAATAGGTGGCACAGATGACGCTGTCGCTTCTGTTCAAACTAACGAGTTGAACTTTTATTTAGGAGATGGTGAGAGTTTTGGTGTTGAGGTTGTGCAGAAGCTGGAGAAGGAGTCACTGCATGCGCTTTTATTTTGGTTTTTGTTAATTGTTTTCCTTTTGCATGTGTCTCAGGCTCCCACTGCAGCAGGTTCTGGGATGGCTGGTTTTGTTGGGATGAAACTCCTGCTGGATCGTACTCTTCTCAGAGCTGTCCGGACTACCCCACCTTCGACACCTCAGGTAAGCCTTACAGGGGTTTCAGTTTCAGTATGCAGCCCACATGGATACCCTCTCAATATACAACCACTTGACCCTTTAGGTTATTCAGACAGATCTTTGTTTGAGAGGTCGCATCTGGAGTTCTTGCTAAATTAAAATGGGAGCTCCAGTTTTGGGCAGGTAGTTTGCATGAAGATCTTTTTAGCATAAATAAGTGATTTTTTTTTTACAAGTTGCTTGAGAAAGCTTGTCTGAGTTTTTTTGGAGACCTGAAAGCAGAGAAGTGGCTGTTGTTGGGTAGCCGAGGGTCGTGGAAGAACATCTTGATCTAGATTTTGATCTAAATCTTAACATCTCAATCTGAACATAGAGCATTCAGATGTTTGTATTATTGTGAATGTAATGAATCTGAATCTCATCTTGAGGATGGGATGTTTTGTAATTGAGCAAAATGTAAGATATGTAACAACAGCATATCAGCCCTTGTAATCTCTGCGTGTTCAAACTCTTTCCATTATATGTATGTAACTAAACCTGATTAAAGATAACCAGCCCATTACATCTGCCATCAACTGTTAAATCAGTAGATTTTTTAAATGTTAAAAAAACCTTTTTAATATATATATTATATAAAACATTATATAATGTATATACACATTTTGTGCTAATACACTAATTGATCTGACTGCAGTGGAGTTTCAATAAGACGAGTGACTGCATTTAAATGTTTTACCCCTTGTGCAGAAAAAATAACAAAATATTGTGATGAATCCGGTAATTGGGCAGACAGTCCCTCTGTTAATAAAACTTGGGCCCACTGTATCAGACAGTCAAAGGACAAATTAAAGGTAACATTTGAAATTATTCTCAGCTTTGCATTGATTACTGTTTAAAGTCTGGCTGTTTCTTGGGAATGTATTCCACTGTTTCTTGAAAGTACATTTCTATGCATTGAATTATAAAAACGCTTCAGGTAGTCATGTTAGTCAGTTTTCCTAAAGACTTTGGTGATGTTTCTGTGGCCAGTACTAATGGCTCTTCCATTTGACACAAGGGCCTCACTTATGGTGTCTTAGAATTCGACACTGATTCCACAGTGGAGACGTTGATCAGTCCTGTGGCAACTCAGAAATTACAAGAGAGGAAGAAAATTATTGATGGTCAATATAAATGTTTTGAAAAAATGAACAGGGACCTGCCGTATAACAGATCAGGTAATGCACTGCAAAGAAACATTCATTTCTAAAATCCGAACCTAGCTGTGTGGTTTATCTTTGGCTGTGATACAGATTGGTTCTCATTATGCTTCTATGCAAACTTCAGGTCTATACTGTAACCGGACGTGGGACGGCTGGCTGTGCTGGGATGATACGCCTGCAGGCACATTCGCATCTCAGAACTGCCCCAACTACTTCCCTGACTTTGACCCCACAGGTGAACTCAGAGCTAAGAGAGCACAGTAAAAAAAATGTCCTGTTTCCCTAAAACAATCTCCCCATATGCTACAGTAATGCAGAAGGTGATCATAGTTGAGTCTGATGTGAGAAGAGAAACATTTTAACACCTGTTGTTGATAGTTGTCAAGTTTCTCTGTAAAGAACGTTTAAAGGCTCTTAAGACTCAGTGCCACATTTACATCTCTCCTTTTTGTTAGAAAAGACCACAAAATATTGTGATGTGACTGGAAACTGGTTCCGCCACCCCGAGACAAACAGAACGTGGTCCAACTACACACTCTGCATCGCTTACACTAAGGACAAGTTAAAGGTGGGAATTAAGAGAAGAGTTTCACACCAGTCTGTAGAACTTACTGTGACTCTCATAGTCTAAATATAAAAAGTAACTTTCTAAAAAAAATAAATCTTGTGACCTAAAGTGACAGTGCAGAATGAGGTGAATGTGGAATCTGTTTTTGACTGAAATGTTTGCATTGCATTTTCTTCTCATTAAAAACTGTTCCTAAATGTGCATACGTCTAAAGAAGGCTGAAACTCACATATGGAGAGCCAGAGATCTGCTAAATTTAAGCCTCGATGCTTTGAGGCCAGATGGAAGCAAACACACTCGGTTCTTTTTGTATTCTATTAATAGTCTGGAGGAGTGCCTCTCTCAGGGGCCTAGAAGAAGCATAACTCAGAGGAGTGTGCAGGGTGACTATTTTAAATGAGTCCACAGTCAAGTTTACATTTGATCTTCTTTGACCTTATACCTACTGCTCAGTGTCATGCTTGGGAAAATTGTGAATGTTTTCTCTTTTGAATTTAACAAAAAAAACCCCTCTTCCTCCATGTGTGGTGAACAGAATGAGTAGTGTTCTGTGTATTTTTGCAGATGGCATACATTCTGTACTACATGGCTCTCGTGGGTCACGCTTTATCCATTGCCTCCCTTCTCATCTCTTTGGCCATATTCTTTTACTTCAGGTAGGTTTACATGCTTCAAAACCTGTTTTATAGACTTCATAATAATCAAAGGAGCATGCTATGACTATGTACTTAATTGCTTGCTTATTTTTCCACCAACAAACATTAATTCAGCATTGGAAGAGCACTTCATGGCGTGTCATGTGTTCTCAAGTAATTTGTTATCTGTCAGGGCCGTCACTGGTAATGATGAAGGAGTCGAGTCCAGTGTGGTGTGTGAGATTTATTTAACTGACAGATCCTTGCATGGACTTTTCAGAGCAATTTACAGGGGTGCTATCATTCACTCCATGCATCAGCAGGACCCATTCAATGTGAAGGGGAAAGATGGATATGTGCTTCTAGTGAAGTTCACCTGGCATTGTAAACCTATGGCAATCCAATTAGCCCATGGAGGGTTAATGTGTTATGCTCTAAATAAGGGATTAAAGGAACCCGTCTGAGGTCTCAACATAGCCAGGAAGAACTGCCTGTTTCTATTTTTCCTACGTTTCCACCCAAAGTATAAAACATATTCAGTAAGACTACTTTTATATTTAGAAATGGATAACACTTTGTAAGGTATTCTAAAACTGACCTCATGTTTTGCAGGAAGTGCCTATAGCAAACATTTGTGAGAGTGCTTGTAAATGTGGTCCAGAGGGTTTTTTTTGATGGATTAAAAGTTCTTTAGTTCTTTGCGTTGGCTATAATCTGAGGTAACAGTTTCACATTTTCAGGTTGCATTGCCTGCTAATCCGTGACATCCATTAGCCTAGCCAATCAGGACTATGCTGTAAGCCAAATGACACCTAAAACCTTAGACAGTTTTTTTTTACTCTTTTTTTCTTTTTTGTCAGTGTCATTTAATGCCGTCTTGGTTTCCTTCCAACTATGCTAAGTTCACTGAAGCAAACTCAGTTCCATGGGTGGATTCATATAGGAACAGTCCACAGGGAGAGTTCCTTGCACTGACTGCAGCATGTGATGTGCATCTGTCATTTCCGTGTTCAGGCAGTGCATGCATGTATTGTTTCAATTACCATTAAAGTTTATTTGTTTGCTTCTTTTTTCTGTTTATTTGTTTTGTTTTTTTGCATCAGAGAGGGATTATTGGATTGGCTGTCAGCTTCAAAGGATAGAGTAAGCGTTTCAAACATGAAGCATATCAAAAGGGTCATGATAATAAACCTGCAGTATTTCCAGCTTGCAGGAATAATGGCGTTAATATTTCAGAAGAATATTCAAATGATTTACATTCACAAACCTATCACGGTTTCATATTCATTACCTGAGTTCTTTTGTTTGCCTGTGTTGCAATGAACCCCATGTTCTAATTTGTTCACATACAACATCTTATCACTGATGTAGAATAAATTGAAAAACACTTTAATTATGTAAAATGAGAATCCACTTTTGAAAACATGTAGCAAACATGCAGCCATTTTAATGCATTAGTCCACAGCATCTTCACATGGTAAATATGTCAGTGTGCTGTGACATATTTATAGCTATAATTTGTGAGTGCAGGCCACACCTTCACTGTTGTGTTATGGGGAATGGTTGTTGAACCCTGCAAGAGCTTAGCCTGCTGTGCTGTAAAAGGCCAAACCCGTCTTGCTTTGCAGAAGGTCCGAGGGCAGAGTGCTAGGCTCATAAGAGATAGAGAAGAAGTGTGTGTGTGTGTGTTGGGGGGAGAGAGCAGAGTGCAAAACAGAAACAGGGGAGAGAGCTGGCGTGGAGGGAGGAGGAAGAGTTGTAGTAATAGGATAATAGCTGGTGTGGTCATTCTCCTAAATGGCAGTTACTGCATAACTTCATTTAAACACTGCATGCAGGGCCTGGTGGGTTAAAATAGCTTGCACAATTTATTAGCCCATAAATTCCATTAAGACAACTCATGCACACACATGCACAGCCTAAGCTATAGCATAACTGCATGTTCAGACTCGGTTTATGCCGCTATAGTATTTGCTGACGGAAGCAAATGAAATCACAACGGTTGAAGTAAAATCATAATCAGTGTGATCTCAAAATGAGCTGCTGGAATTTGATGGTTTTAGAACAGCTTCCTTTTATGATCAGGGTGTGATATTTATTGTTTGATCTCTATAGACCTGGAGCTCTTGGTATTGCATCCAGATGTGGTGTTTATGAAGGAATTTGACACAGCACAGCAGCACAAGGTTTTATTTATGCCCCTAAACAGCGCCAGGAAGTGTTGGTTAGAAATGTGTGAGGAAGTTTGGAAAATGAGTGCTGTTTTCCCTCTGGCTTTGCCAGTCTTCCAAGAACAGTATTACACAAGGCAGTTGATCTCACTGGTGTTTTGGGTCCATTTGGGTGAAATCATGTGAAAACCATAATTCTGCTAATGCAGGGAATTTACTATCTTAGAAACACTTTTGCTTCACAGTAATTTTGTTGTCATGGTGAAATGTATAGGAACATTTATTGTCAAACAAGTCACCATCTGTGCAGACTGAAATTGTTATACGTCTTTAGAAAATTTCCCCCCTGCTGAAAAAATACATAATCTATTGATAACAAATTACGTTTGTTGTAAGTTGAAAAAAGTTGAAGGGAACAAAATAATAACACCCAGCGTGTGACTACGGAGGAGTCTGTAGACTCAATGATTTAGTTTATTTGAATGCCTGAATAGCCATTATTATTATTTCTACATGACTTGGAACTGTAGTTGTACTGCTGTTCTACAGTGGGAATTAACCATAGGCCGGATACGTGTACAATATATATGTAGACAGACAGACAGATACATTTTAGTAAATTACAGAGAGACAGGATGTTTCGGACAGAGATCCTTCATCAGCTATGCAATCAAAGTGCACATATATTGTATATATTCTGTTTTATATATCATATGACATATACATTACCACTCAAAAGTTAGAGATCACTGTGAAATGCTCGTTTTTTTGGCTGCCGCTTCTCGTCAGTGTGTGATTGGTTGTGTAAGAGTTGTACCTGTGTTAAAATTGTAAAGCGACCTTGGGTATCTTGAAAGGCGCTATATACATTGACCATTCATTCATTCATTCATTCATTGGGAGCACACATGAGATTAGGAAATATAGCAAATAACCAGGACATGCAGACACTGTCAGAGTGAGAAATATTGATTTTAATGGAATGATGACTGTGTACTTCACATTTTGCCTTCATCATAAAAGACACCTTTTGCAGCAAAGCTTTATTACTTCTTTTGGCAGACACTATGCGTTCTAGCCATCAACTTTATGAGGTAATCTGATTTGATTGCATAGCCTTCCTTTCTTAACCCATCAATAGACTGACAGGTCTCTAAAGAAAGTTGTTCTTAACACAAACATTTTCATTCTTTAAAAATCATCTAACATTTAACATTTAAAATAATTGTGCAATGGAAAAAAAAATGTGAATTTGTGAAAATGTGAATGTGAATGATTTTTTCTTTTTGGAAAACAGGAACGTTTTACAATATAAAACAGAATATATAACCGGATATAAAACAGTACGTTTATATCCTGTGGTTTGCTGGTTACTGTTCTGTTTACTTAATCAATGCAACTTTCACTAACATTGGAACAGGGTGGAATATGTAGCTGCAATGAATTTTATACACAAAGGCACTGAAACTAGGCAATCAAATGAAACTAGGCAATAAGATGCATAAACACACTGCTTTGTAAGCTGAGTGTGGATGTTTTAGTGTGAATGATGCATAATTGTAGTTTTGTTTTGTCTTTCATCTGTCAGGAGTTTAAGCTGCCAGAGGATAACTTTGCACAAGAATCTGTTCTGCTCCTATGTTCTCAACTCAGCCTTCACACTTATCAACCTCATATTTGTGGTCAACAACCCTAAAGTGGTGGAGAGGAACCCGGTAAGATATTCATACAATGTATTTTTGCTGCAGGTTGCACTGCTATTTTCAATAATAATAAATAAGGGTTGAATGGATTCATCAACTTATGCTGCTTCATTACGGCAGACTAGAAAATTTGCAATAAAAAAAAACAAATATTACAATACATTTGTTCACCAGACCAAACACTTTTTGAACTGGATATAATTTCACTTTTCCTCACTAGCTCTGTACTAAGGCACTCATAAATCTGCTTATGTGAATTCTTTCTGCTGTAGGAGTTTGTTTGGTGTGTGTGAACAGAACTGTAGTTAATTTAGGGCCATGATTTTGTACTACAAGAACTTTCAAGGAAACTGTCGGCACTCTGGTACTCTATTCAACAGATGACGCATGAAAAGGTCAGGCTGTACTCTGAAGCAAAATGAAATATCTTTATAAGTAGAAAAAAACGAAGTAAAATAAGTTGTAGTTTTGAACGAGAAGGCAGCATTGAGCAAGGACGAGTTCACGGGATCCATCATGTAAATAAAATGGAGCATAGAATTGAGAGTGTGCAGAGACCAGCTGTAAAAATCAGCCCGGTCTGGATTTAATCTTTCATCTCTCAGATTCTGCACTCCCTTTTTATTCCATCAGTGCATACTCTCACACCCTTTCTGAGGAAAATAGTTCATGTTCAATCTCTCGCACTAACTCTGCAGACAACTATCACTCCTGTTTGCCTTCTGCCTTCATCCAGCAGTCATGGCAGAATGATAGCTCTCAACTCAAAACACATCTGTTCAGCATGACTGCAGAGTTTATCATTTGGTCTGCACTCCCTAACTTTTGCTCTAACTTTTTATTTATAACAAATGGGGGGAAGAGAGACAGAATGATTTTGAATCACTGAAAGAACATATCGGTTCATCAGGTCTATGTTCTGGGATAGCTCTTGTTTCAGGAGTTCAGTGATGAGGATTCATTTAGTTATGATTAGAAATCCACTTGGATGTAAGTCTGAGTGCTGTTTGCTGGAAAATAGCTGGCAAAATAAATTACTTTGTAGATATCTTGTTAAAACAATCATTGTGCTGTAGTCTCCCTTCATAATTTACAGTATCCTTGTTCTATTATAGGAGCACACTGCTTTGGTCCAACTGCAGTATGTTCAGGTTCGATAATTGGGGGGTGCACCTCCAGCTTTCGGGTCAAAACCAGAGTCAGATGGGTGTGTAATCCTTCACCGATCCAACAAGAACTAGCATATACACATATTCACATGTATACCTGCATACACTCAATTGTACCGCACCGTCTTTGTAAAGAAGGGCAAATGGGACATGTGCAGTTGGGGAGGTGGTATGCAGCTGAGCTTCCAGTCGGTAGGGATGCACCAGAAGGTCACGGAGATGAGAGCATATGCCAAAATGTTTTTTTGGGGATGATGAACTGGACAGGCACTGGCGGGAGACGGCAGTGCTCGCCAGTATTCACTAATTATATCTACACACATTGTCGATGAGGAACATCACGGTCCAGGAGCCTTGGGTCAGAAGAAATGTTTGACAATATAAACGAACATGAAAATAGATATAGGACAGGAGTGCATATTAAAAATTTAATTAAATTTTACATTTTGTAGAGTTTTGCCATAGTAATTTCTGAAGGGAATATGCTGCTCTTCTGTGGCATAAAATTACCATCTCCCTGGAAACACTTCCAGACACTTCTACAGCCTTTAAAATAGCCATGGTCAACCCGGAGATAAAAAAATAGCAAGATATTGAAAAACTGAATGCTTTGTGTTGAGGAAACTTTGGCAACAGTCATGAATGTCATCTACTGTCAGACTTTCTGTTAGTCACCTTTCCAGAGATAGATACGAATCTTATCAAGCTAACACGTTCTGATGCACCTACTGTTCAAAGCTGTAACTGAGACTTGTCAGAAAGACTCTCTGAAGGCCCTTAACTCAGAAGGGGAACATGCCAGCAACAGTCCTCCAACGACTAAAGGGAACCCGGAGAGTTACTTTCTGCTGTGGGCATAAGATCTCCATTCTCCGTTACCACCTCCTTTCTGCCATTATAGGTTGGCTGCAAAGTACTGCATTTCTTCCACATGTACATGCTTGGCTGTAACTATTTCTGGATGCTGTGTGAAGGGATCTATCTGCACACCCTCATCGTGGTGGCTGTGTTTGTGGAGGAGCAGCACCTCCACTGGTATTATCTCCTGGGCTGGGGTGAGTCTGAGCATCACACCGCACCCCTGCCCCAAATTACACCTCTCACATATCTTGCCACTTGTCCATTTCTGTCAAAATTTTAATTGCGGTTATGCATTTGTTTCTGGAAATTAGCTTCAGAGAGCTTTGCTTTTCTTGGGCTATGTCTTAATCTTTTTTTAAATCTGTATGTCTG